>NW_010556760.1:0-47472 GCF_000687285.1 Phaethon lepturus
TACTGAGGGAGCACTCGACCCCCTCACCCAGGTCATCAGGAAAGATACTGAACAAGACCGGCCCCAGAACCAGGCCCTGGGGAACATGAAACATAACTTCCTGGGTTCACCTTCATTACAACACATGTACACAAGAAAACAAAGAGAACTGCTTCTTTCTTATTACCTTCACTTTCCTGCTCCTTTCCTGACCCCCACAGTGATGGGGAAATACTTATAAAATGCAGAAAGACTTCAAATTCAAGGTCATCTTCATCACAATTTCCTGCTAGAATCCCTCCTTCTTCTGTTGCAAATCTATACCACTAAAAATTACAGAGTACAAAGAAATGCTATGCTAGATGTGACTGTTTTCTCTAAATAGTATTTTAAAATAGCAGACAGTCCAACCAAATTGCAATGCCATAGAGTACACACACAGCTAGTTACTGATGTACTTTAAGATAAAACATAGATTATTGCATCTCCCACAGAGTATTCCTATTAATGAACTGGTACTAGCTCTGCTGGAATTGAAAAAATATCCAGTATCTGGTATGGATTAGCTTGGGTAACTTCCAGTACTGTGCCATAATTGCTTGCCTTTCTGTTTGCTTAACAGAACAATCTTTGTGCTAAGAACACAAAATGGAGCCAATTTCAACTCTACTGAAGAAAAACGAACAAAAAAAAAAATCAAGACAGAAGAAAAAGAAACGAAAAGTTCTAGGAATAGAAGTGGAAAACGTTTTAAAACATCCTCCAAAGCACCCTTATAGGTATCTGTTTCAGCTTTACACAGACATTTTTATATTTTTATCCTTCAAAATCTTTCTCTGCCTCAGTTTTTTCATCTGAAGTTGAAAAAGCATTTCTGAGTTAAATTCATGCAACATCCATGTCCTTTGAGATAAGTAGGTCAGACCCTCAGCAGATTTAAACTGCTGTAGTTCCACTGAATAGCAATCTCAAAGAAAGATGGTAGTCAGCAGGAGATTCAGAAATTTAAATTCAAAAATTTGTCTTGATAGAGGACTAACAGCTAACAGCTAGCAATTGCTTCTCACCAGGGACTCTCTTGGGACATTACTCTAAGCAAAGTGACTAAGCTTTACATGAAAACAAAATCCAAATCTTGTTACTAAAATTGTCTGTATGTTAGTAATTTTTCAAAAAAGAGGTTTTAGAGTGACATGCAGTAAATTAGTACATGAAGGGCCAAGCCACCAAATATTCTCATCTTGCAGAACTTGTTGTTACTTCCCCTACATCCTCAAACTAAGCGTTCAAATTTAAGACACAGCAGCATGCAGTTTCCACAAGAAAGAAACCCACATGGAAATACTACAAAATATCAAACCAGCTCATTTATTGTTACATGTTGAGACCTTGGTGCTTATATACAGTCTCCATAATCCTCCAACAAATGTCACTGGGTAAAGAATTATCAGGAATTTCTGTTTTCTTTGTTTTACCGAGCTGGTGTCTCCACAGTAGCAGGGAAAGGCATAGTGATCCAGCTGGGTTAAACAACATATTTGAAAACTGGACTTCCAAATGGATAGCTTGAGAGACTCCTGCTCTTCTGAGACCCATAGTTTGTGTAGTTCTCATTGTCCCAAGAGACACGATGTTAGAGCACGTAGTTGTTCAAAGTTAGCTAACCTAGAAAAGGCCTACTGTTAAAATTTTATTATGTGAACTAAAAGCACAAGACCGATTCTTCACAGTGAAAGCTGCCATCACGTCAATAGGAAATGTAGCTCATTATTCTGGAGTCTAAAAAGAATTCACAAATGGCCTGTTAGCAGGGTCCACTGGTACAAAGATGTCATACTCCAGGCTTTCTGCTCATTAAAAAGCGTATTTCAGAGGACAAACAAAAAGATAAAATCTGGAAAATCTAGAGAAGGATGAAGCCTTTTTTATTACAGGATTTGATATATCTTTTGGTCAATATATAGCATGTATTTGAAAAAGGACACAATACATCTTAGTTGTGGCTATTAATTAAGAAGTTGGCAGCTGTATATTTACTTGGGGACATAGCAGCAAGACACCTACGAAAATAAGGAGTTCATACATTTACAATACTTTCAGATAAATAACTTTTTTCATAGCGAGGGGCTCTTTCTTATAGTTAAAAAAGGCATGCAATAATGTTCAGAATCAACAAAGTTCTCATGAAAATGAGGTGTAAAATAACAACTGCCATTCAGTTGCATTGCAGAGGACTACCAAAGTCAAGATATCAGAGTTCTACTGCCAAGGTCTGTGATCCCTTGTATTTAATGAAGTTTCTGTTTCTGCATCTGTAGAACTACAAAACCATCCTTACAGGGAGATGAAAGAGTTAACAACTTCAGAGAGGTAAGTTATCATGGGGTTATCAAGAACTTACTGGTTATCATCTCAGCTGAATCACAGTGATCACCCATGTGTGCCCTAAGCAGGCATAGTAAAATGCTAGGTAATTCAACTGATCTCATTTATCCTTCATTCAGTTCATTAGAGTAAGGCCTGAAAGAGCCACTGCGATAACTGAGTCAAGTATAATGAAGCTGTATCAAACCTGGGACTTCACAGCAGAGTTGGTGTGAAATTTTAGCTATAACTTCAAGGAATAGAAGGTCTGAGAGTCTTGAATGAAGACTGAGGGAAAGTATAAAATACTGCTGTTATTTGTAACTGCTAATACTATTCAAACAAAATGACTGCATTACAAGAAAGTGTGAAGGAAATAATAAAGTTCATCTCCAAAGAAGGAGCAAAGATGATGATGACAAATCAGATGTATTCTAAAGGTAAAAAAGATATTACAAGTCATGGAATGCCACGGGCATGTCTTGCAACGCCACATCCACATTTCCAAAGATGATTTCTACCCTAAGAGGCTCTTGAGGGAGAACTTCCTTTGAGTTAGATTTAAGGTGCTTTATCTGCCTTTACTTTGAAGTTTTCTATTCACTTCAACAACAGACGTCTAAGATAAGGTCTAATTACGGATTTTGATGCAGTGATGAGAATTAACTCTAGCCCTGCCCTTTAGAGATCCAGTCAACCTCTGATCCATAAGCAAAGGCACTGGACTTAAGTTAGGAGGCTTTTAGAGGATGCCTACCTTATTCTTCAGGTGAAATTTCTTCATACAGTGAATACAGGGACATTAATGTATATGAGTAGATAAGTACATCAGCATAATTCACCTCATGAAAATGTTCTCTGTTGCATGCAATCGTAAGATCAATTTGCACAAAAATCAGTCAGATTCAAAGTTGATAAATAATTCTTTTGAAAACTGGTTGTTTGAAGCTGGTAGATTCTCTATCAGTTTGAGGAGAGTTCCTTGGCTGTCCTCATGCAACAGAGGTACTTTGTGAACGAGAATTGCTTGAAACAATCTCCAAATGTTATTAGAGATGTGATTACAATTGTCATAAAAAAGAATTTACCATATTATTGGATCAAAATTCTTAAAACCAAACCAACCCCCAAGACATATATTGAAAAACAGAACTGATACAAATTTTTAATCTGTATCTCAAATCTCTACAGAGAATATCTCTTTTTTTCTTCCAAAGTGTTAATAGTAAGAAGACAACCACAACATGGATCTTTAAGTCAATTATTTTCTTGGCTATCAGACGACTGTAAGTTTCAAAATTGAAGCCCCCGATTCCTGCATGAAAAGCCTTACAAGTGACTGGGATGCAAAGACTGAATCCAACTTCCACTGCATTCAATGGGAAAAATTCCATTGACTTCAGTGTGCCTTGGGTAAGAGCCCTGGCTGTTGGGTTTGATCCTTTTTATTTGCTGGTGACTTTGAAAGAATCTTTGTTCTTGGTTTTGGTTTTCTCTGGAAAAATTCAAGAGTTTGAAGGCAGGTGGAAGAGTCTGGCCCAAGAATGGGGGCATGGTCACTTCATGGACCATAAGCACGTACTGGCCTGAAAAAGATAAGGGAAAGTTGGGAATTAAACATTTCAAATGGGGAAGGAATAAAGCAAAACCTCCTCCGAACAAAACAGTTTCAGTACGCAAACAGGGAGAAGTGACAGGAAGAAAATTTACAATCATAACAAGTATTAAAATAAACTATGAAAAAAATTATACAATTCCAACACCAAATTCTGTTATATCTGCTAAATCACAAAGAGAAGACCACTGAAATATTTGAGTAGGCAGTATGACAATTTGTGCTACCAATTAGGACTATAATTTATTAAGCATATACAATAACCTCGCAAGACAATATAGAGTTAAAACAACAAAGACACGTCAGTGGTAATTTAAATAGTGACTTATGATAATATAGGATTTTAGTAATATCTGGAGTATCTGTAGGATACTTTCTCTCAAAAGATCTCAGGTAATAAGCAACAGGCCAAGTCCCACAAGCATGCATACATGTATACCCCTCTCTGAAAGAAATATTTTTAAGATACTACATACAATACATTGACACTAGAAAAAAAATCCCAATTTACAGATTGATCAATCTCTGTCCCTGAAGTCTTTTAACATGCAAATCTTTAATGAGACTTCAGGCTGCAGCTTTTGGTGCTAGTTCTGACTTATGAACAGAAAAGGCATTTCTTATAGGAACCTGTGAATCTGTAGGATGCCAAGTAAAACAATCTAACATCTCCTAAAACTCAACATCTCCTGCCTGTATGGTGTGTACCTTTGCTTAACTCTGTGAATGTAAAAAGGATCAAAATATAGGGTATTTACTATGCACCTTGCAGAAGATATCTGCTAGCTGCTCTATTTCTGGTGTATTACATTTTCAAGATGACAGCCTTTGTAAGTACCTGTACGCCATGTGCAGTATAGAGCTTGAACTACCATAAATTCTGTATATTCCAGACAGATAAACAGAAGTGCAGATTGTTTTTTCTCCAATATTTTTTAAAGATAACATAGTAATTTAGCTTTTTAATCTGAACTGTTTCTAATTACAGAGTTAGTGACTTTTTTTGTTTGCTTGTGTGTTTGGTTGTTTTTTTTAAGAGTCTAAAAGCTCCTATAGATGGTAAGCAGACAAAATCAGGATCCCTCAGATTAGACAGAAACATTTTAAACCCTTAAAGAAGTAAAACTGAATGGACTTCATGAATGAATTACTATAGCTCTGAGTAATCAATTCCAATCACTATTAATAATACAACTTTCCCTTCAAAGAATTACTTTCACCTTATAAAGTCAAAGCTTGTAACCTCCTTAATCTTTAATAGAGCCTGCAACAATTACCATAAGGCATAGAAGGATCTACAAATTGGAAGCCCTGTGCCATTATCTCTTTTTTGAACAGACTCTTTTGTCATAAATAACAGGAAAATTACCATAAAATTTAATAGTACTACAGTTAAAGAAAATCATTATGTAAAGGTTTATGAATTCTGCAGCCATTAATAGACAGTAGTTAATGAGCCATAAGCGTTCCTGAACATAGTATCAGGTATTTCTCCACCAGTGAAACTTTTAGAGTTCCAAATCCTTCAGAGGTCACCAACTTCAAAAATAGAATAGAAAGTTACTGTTTAATACTAACGTGAGTAAAAATGAAAAAGAAGTATTATGGCAAGTATCGCGCATTGCAATTTGAACAGTCTAATAAAACAAGATAAGGATATCTACCTTGTCAACAACTTGGAATGAAGACAAAACTAGAATATTCAAGATTAGTAAGATGCATTTTGAACACACTGCATATTTTAAATTCACATGTAGATTCACAGTTTTAAGCTAGAAGGGAAAGTTAGGATCAGGGCTTACAGACACCAAGTGATGGAGAAGTTTATCATGCCCTTTTGAAATACGTTCCAAAAAACATTTTTGTAAAGAATGTGCATTTTGGTAACAGCGAATAAAGCTGATCTTCCATTCTGTTACTCTTATTCTGTATGCACTGGATGCTTCAAGATCACAGTAACAAAAATATCAAGGAAGCATGACTCCTATGATAATAATGGCCTTTGTTTTTGTCAGTCATGTTTTTAAAGAAAGGGAAAATATCAGAGTTTGTAAAAGACAATAAAACTCGCTACAGCACAAGAAACAAGTATACATCATCCATTTAAAGGAAGTAAGAGGATGTCTTTTTAATCTTTTCCCCCAGTCAAGAGATGATAATATTTCCCCTTGGACAGTAACTGCCAATTCCGTCACTTAAACAAGTAGGTACAACTTCACTAGCATAATTCAGTGATGCTATTTGACGTGAACTGAGCATCTGGACCCAGTGGACAGCACGTTGCACTGCTTCTCCTATTCCTCTATAGCCTTAAGAACAAGCATTTGTCCTCGCTTACTTATGCTATTCCCACGTATTTATTTTCAAAGTAAACTCCAATGAAAGCTTCCTTCCACATGTGACTTTGCTTTTTGGTGTCATAAGAGCAGGAGACTGAAGGGCTCCCACAATCTTGTTTATAATCATGTACAAGATAAATATAATGGTTTTAGAGAATATCAGAAACAACAGAAGCCTAATTCAAAGTAGCACCCAAAATTGTCAGATAAATGACATATTAGACACTTAATTTAAGACACTGAAGATGAATGTTTTGGAAAGAAAAGTTCTAGGAAAATTTGACCATCTTTAATAATCCTAGAAGTCATTTAAGAATTGACATAACCTTCATGATCAATACATTCAGTCCTGAAATTATACTATAAACCAGCTTCCACAGCTTTTCACTTGATTAATATGATAATACAGACAAGGAAAAACAATCTTTACCTTGTAATGTCTTAGAATTCTTTATGAGGTGTTTGTATTTGTAGCTTCTATTCTTTGGATGTCACAGGAGATCTGAGGAGTAGAATAAATATATTGTTACTACCGATAATGATGCTTACTAACATGTTGATGAGAGCTTTTGTTATTAGCTCATAAGACTTGTAAAATGTTTTGTACTATTCACTTTAATGTGAAATACTCGGCCACTTTCAAAACAATGTAGTAACAAGCTTCAGATCCTTTAGGCTGGATTTTCAAAAGCATTCAGTATCCTGGAGCCATGTTGCCTTCTTTGTTCAAATAAGCCAAATATTACCAATTGAAGTAACAGTTTTAAAAGGTGTAAACATATTTGTCAGATAAAAAATTATACTTTGAAAATTATAAATAAGGAAGTGTCTAACACGTACTACCTGAGTCACAGTCACAACCATGCTACACTGTAGACTACAAAGCCACATATTAAAAGAGTGTACATATTATTCACATTTTATAGTATCCATGTTGATACTTTAGTGTATGAAACTCCTTGTACATAAGAAAGCTTAAAACATACTGGGGAAAAAACCTACTATTTAAATAGTTATCCTTGTATTTTGTAAGAATAAACGTCTCACTACTGATAAGCAATGAAAATGAAAAAGGTTATTCTTCTACCATTTACTCACTTCTTTCCTGCTTGAAAGTTATTAGGACATACATAACTTAAAGCACACAATAACATGATTATGAGGAAAGTATTTAATTGTGTGCTCATGTCCCATCAAAAATAGACTGATATAGTAACACTACATTGTACTTCCCGGGAAGCTGGATTTAAAGGAGATTATGTGCTTAAGTTTTTATTTTACCAGCATTTCAAAATCATAATTGAAATACTCTTGGCAATTAAATGATTTTGATCCTAGATGAGAAAACCTCAAGACTGTTCTATAACACATGAGATAGTACAGGAATGGTATTTTTAAAAAGTGTAAATCAATTTGAGATCCACTACTGAATGCAGGTGACGAGTAAGAATCATATACAAGAAAACATAAAATGGTTTATACAACCTATTTACCTTGTTACATTTATAATTACGATTACCAAAAAAAAAAAAACCCAGACAACGCATCTTAAACATATTTATACATTCAAACTTTACACGTACATTTTTTGTGGTAAAACACTAAAGACAGAAGATAAAAATGGCTTCACTTGGGCGAGGGGAGGGAAGAGCACAGGAGGAAAGCAACAAAAATGTCCCAAGAGTCAAGTTAAAGATTCAGAAGTCAGGGCTAGGACAGAAAAGGAAGATAAATAATTTAGCACTAAGCATAACTAAAGCCTGTCAGTCTGCCAACTTTAAGAGAAATAAAAGGGGTTCACAAGGATCCTGAGAGTTTTTATAGAACCTCTAGGGTTCTGAAAAAATAAATCCAGAACAAGAAAAGCGTTCTGAAGTATTCCACATAAATAGATTTCAAAGACGCCGATTAGACTGTGAGAATAATGGTATGGAAAGATTCCTTTAGCTCAAAATTAGACTGTTCTCTGGTGTTACGTTTGCCTTCCTGCACCATCACCGACTGCATCATCAGTCGGGCTGCCCTTTTTCACGGCTGCGCTGCCTTGGCAGAGGCCGGGGAAGATGTGCTTTTGGGAGACCAAAACACACCAGTACCATTTTAGATGCTATGGCTAAGCCTATGTTTAGCATTAAATGTACAGGCACTACACAACATACACACAGTTATCTTTCAAGATGAACCACCTGTGCATGCGTAAATACCAATTCTGATTGCCTTTGAGTTGAGTCATTTTTGTGTTTTGGAGTTTCAAGATGCATCGTTGAACATAAGACAACTAAGCAAACAAAAATCTTGGCAAGCCTTGGCCGCTCACTCTTTTTATGGGAGAGAGTAGTGCAGGGGGAAGTGGACACTTTGTATTATTTTCTTCCACTTTATTTTTTTTCCTCTTACTGGTTTTTTGCAATAAGAATGAACAGCTAGGTCCTTTGAATTGCGTAAAAAGGGGAGTTAAACTGCAAAACCTGCACCTATGTAAAAAATTTTAATTCCCTATCATCATCACTTTTTACTTCAAACTAAGATGTAACCTTGCACTTCATTGCTCAGACAATGTTAACTGTAGGAGAATCACAGAAAGGAACCAAGTTCATTTAAGACATAAAGCAATTTTGAATTGCATTGATTACAGTGATCAGTCTATCACTTTAATGTCATCTCAGCTGGCATTTATTAAAAAGACATACATGTGACAACCCATTGATCCTTAACGCTGTAGCTGAGATAAAAAGTCTATTTGCAAAGGAAAATTACTTCTTTAATTAGAAATTGAGTATCACATTCTCTTTTCTTTGTTAGAACTTCAGCAGCTATGGATCAAATATATCATGGGAGGGGTTGCAGAATCTGCCATCCAGTTTGATTTAAAAGTCTTCATAGTTAATAATTCAACGTTGTACAAATGAGCACTTGAGATGGGAAAGAAAACAGGCATATTCCACCTGTACGAAGGCACTCCAACTCACTGTTGCTCAGGAAAGGTCTCCAAAGGGAATGCTTTACTTTGTGGTGGGCTCTGCCATAAACTGAAGTGCGGGGGACGGGGTCACTGCTGCTACAAGTCCCTCTCTACACATGGAGTAAAGCAGCAAACAAAAATTCTTGCACAGACTAAGATTTCTCAACGAGTTAACTATGGCTAGACATATACCTCTCCTAATGACAAACGATTTAATACAAGTATTTGCCAAAAATGAATCCAGCCAATATTTGTCAAAGAATATACCGTAGAACTGACCGAATCTTGCCAGTCATTTAGTGTATATGGAAAAACTAAATCTCAGTCTACCAGAAGATACTCCACAAGCAAATAAAATAACAAATGTGTCTGCCACACTGTGAACAACATGCTGTTCTATAAATTCCAGGAGGATTCCTTGTTGGTGAACAGAATTTTGAAGCCAGGTAATTTAATCTGTGGACCTATAAAATCCCATTTTTAACATCTTGTTTTCTCTTTGTACAAATTCAGTATCACCTTACATTTCATATGGTGTGTCTTTAATTCTAGGGATAACCAGTCTTCTCACCAGAGAGGTGAATCTCTCTATCAGTTGAATTGCCTTATTTTTATAAACGGTATTAATGATTTCCTATCAATCTGCCTCAGAAACAAAGGGGCATCTCCGCCCTCTACAGATGTGCATTCTACCACTCCTTCTACTGCTGTCAGACAAAGACAACGGTAAGTTTGCATGACTTACTACAAACTGCTATTCCGGTTTCAACTTTGGCTGCTATCTTAGTGCCACACTACTAGTTCTATTTTACACTCTACTTGAAAAGCATGTAATTCAACAGATATGGGTTTAATTTCTCTAAGTGTTCAGGATGAAAATCACTAAGTAATACTAAGATGGACTACACAACTAAAGTTACCCACTCTTGTGGAAGTAGACTTTTTATATCAAGTGGAAATCATTCTGGATAATTAACTCATATTCCATTTTCCCCATCAAAGTCAGAAGAATTCAATGCACTGCTGATTTCTTAGCTGAATACATAGTCTATATGGTAAAAAATGTCCAGACCGAATTATTATTTACAAGAAAGGTCTAGAGAACCTTGAATTATTTAGATTCTTTTGTGCAGTATGTAACCTTTAGGATTTACTTAAATTGCTGCCTACAAATAACCTACCAGTAACTCATCATCTAGTCATAAAAATAATTTCAGTTGGACTGCTATTATACATTTAATTGTCTTCACAATGTTTGTACAGTAGTTGTCTATAAAGCTTTAGATAATATCGCTTTAATTTGTCCGAGTAAATGATCAATTCGCTTACAACAATAGACTAAAATCTGCATTCTTGTTTTCACTTTCCCCGAGGTACAAAGTAAAACTTTCAGGTTGCAGATCTTTATTTTGGTATAAACTCTCTTTATGGCAACACAAGTTGTCACAGATGATGGCTACTGCAACGCTTAAGTGTGTATTTCCAGACATTATGCAGGGAACAGGAACTGTGCAAAAATTCCCTGTAAAAGCTCTGAAAATTTAGCGCTCAAACATCCAGAAACACAGGATTGATTGGCTGTGATCATTCTTCATAGCAAATAATTTTTGTCTTTAACTAGACTCCACTAGTGAAATACTCAACTGTTGCCAATCAGTAAACGTAATTTCAGTAAGACTATTGCTATATTACACAACATAAAAATTTGGCCCAAATTTTGTAGTTCTGTTTGAAATAGCTCTGTATGAACACATACGAGTGTGAATGAATAAATTATCTGTTGCAGGGTAAGGAAAGGAACCAGCACATGTAGAATTTGAGGTTTAATCCCTCAGAGTGGGCGGGAAGATCTGAATTGGGACACTAAAATCATGATTGTTCAGCTGAGACAGAATTTGGGCAGCCAAGGTTAGGTAGAGATTAAGGAGAATTCCTAGTCTTAGTATGTGTTAGTGTTTAAGTGTTATTTTGACACAGAGCTATGTATTTACAAGTACAAAGAAAGAGCCTGAATTAGCAGAGCCTATGTAAAGGTATCACTTTATGTCTAGAACTTGATGAAATGATTCCAAATACTTTAGAAGTATGAAAAAGTTTCTATTCAGGATAGTGGAACAATTTAGGTCGAGTGATTTTTATATTATTAATTTACAAAAGGTAAGTTATGTATAGGAGATTAGGACCATACAATATAACAACAGAAACCATGAGTCTCAATATCCAGAACTACTGCTCTAAATACAGGATACCGTTGCTGTACAGAAAGAATGACTTACATGAAAAAATTAATGGATGGAACTCATATCTGCTCCAATTCCAGAATCTAGTGTAGGATGATGCTAATATCGTCTAATGATATCAGGATCAAAGATGAGTGGAATAAAACTTCCAATTTTAGATGCTCTTTATCTGCAGGTGTGAATGTATAATGAATTCTCGCCACTGGCTCCCTATTATAAATCCAATGATTTTGTACTCTATGACAGCAGTTTCTACAATTTTCTTTTGGCACAACCTGCTTGGAATATATGACAAAACAGCAGGGTGCCAAAATGTTTTTCTAAATTATCTGCTTTGCAAGACAGCTTCCAAGTGTGACCTTGATGAATCTTACCATTACTCTCGCAATAGAATGAACAAGAAAGAACGAACTCATGTATCATTTACTTAAGCGAGCACTTCTTTTGTTTCTTTTACATATCACTTCACATCCACGCCAAAGTATTCATTCCAACATACAAAGCATTGTAAACCCAGGTTAAAGAAAAAAATATTATTGGGTGGGATAGAATTGCACTATGCCTATTTTTGAATCCTGCTGTCTCAGACGAGTGTAACGAATCATTTGATGTCACCTCAATTACCATGTTAGCTCTAATCAACTGAATTGCTCTTCCTATCCATTCCTTGTATGGAACTCTCCAAATTAGATGGCAGAGTTTTTTCCAGTGGACTAACCCATCCTCTGGCAGACTACAAGGGTCAGGATTTGACAAGATTCAAGTTACAGAATAATGCTGGATGACTGTATACTTTAATTGAATATCACTTTAATGGTACAGAGAAGCATTTCACTGCAATTTATAGTGATGATTTAGTGTTTATTTTAATTAGGAAGAAGCATTTATGTGCAAAAGCTGCATAAAAAATGGGGCGGGGATTATTATACATGTTCCAAAAAATAGCTCTGAATTAAGGTACCTTCCAGTTGCAACACAAATTTCCAAAGGCTTCTAATTTTCTTCATCTTAGCATGACATGCCTCGCTACAAACATCAAGAAATGGACGATGAAGATTAGTAGAATGCATTAAGAAAGGTTCCTGAGGTATACCTACAAGTGAAGGAAAAGTACGCCTAAAGGGAGTTAACTGTGATTTGTTCCCTCCTCCTTTTGCAGTCGAGGAACCCTTCCATATGCTGTGTTCTATTTATTATTTCTGCATTGCATCAGGAGGGAAATATTCACACTGAGACACAGGGATTAAAGACTGAAGCTCTAGAGAAGTCAGATCACATCCGTCATATCCAGCTGTTTTCAATTCCAACACCTCACACCTGCTTTTATTTATTATTCCTGGGCTAGACAAGACAGGGCTCATTTTTCAATCTTTAAAAGCTTTCTTAAGACAGACACAAGTCAATCTATTCCCTTCCCTTTTGCCTCTGCAGTAGCCCACCAAGACAACATTGAAACAAATACTGACACGGCGAGGATCTGACCTAATGGGAAGCCACTCAAGCACCGGGGCTGGACAGTTCCCTCGTCTCCCAGCTCGGTGACAACATGGCAAGATGGAACAGAAACACCATCGACGACAAAAACCTGCTCTTAGCATGGACTCTTAACCTCATTTACTCCCAGAGATTTCAGTTGCTTTGGTTTTAGTTTACGTTGGAAATGGACTCAAGAGGTTTGGGTGGCAGTGACCTAACAAACTGATGTACTACTACATTCCGTGCGAGCTCCAGTCTTACTTATTTCAGGCTACCGTTCCACAGAGCCTGTTTGCTGGCAGTCCAGACGAACTGCCTTCCTAGTCTCTATTAGGAGAACACACTGCCTCAGCATTTGATTGTCCTTTTTTGTCAAGTAATTTTAACCTACAAGGACTCAGAAGTCATTGTTTTTGCAATCTTCTCTCATGTCACAGGCTAGTCTTACATTAGAATCTTCCTAATTAACTGCTCAACAGTAATTATTCAGTCACATTTAAAATGCAAACCAAATGTACCAGACCTCCTTGTACTTACTGCACACTTTCCCATTTGCAGGTGTTCGTCTCATACCTAGCATACCAGGTTATTATTTGATGGAGCAAACTTCTGTCTTGTTTGCAATTCATTCAGTTCTCATGGGGGAGACATTCTGCTTTTTCCCTTCTTTGCAACCTGATCCTCAGGATATCTAGAGCAGCTAGACTATCTGACTCACCAAGCACTATGCTTTAAATAAGCACGAGCACCAGAAAATACAAGGGAACATGGAGACATATAGGGGTCAGTGGAATGAGAGACACGAATATAGGAGACAGTTTAAATGGGAAAACACCTACTTGCTTTTGAAAATTTTACCCCTGAACACATCTTGCTTTCCTGAAAAGTGAAAATACGGATGGAACATGATGGAGTTGGCAGATGGAACTGTAAAGCTGCTTAAACATAAGCACAAAATACAGACATTTCTGTTCTACGCTCATGTACATAAACAAAACCTACTAAAATTATTTTCTAGATATTTCCAGTACTACTGAAGATTTTCAGTGCTCTCACCGTACCTTTCATAGGTCTGCAAAAGTCATACTAACCAGTGTTTTCAGGACGTAAGCTACTTTGCCTGTCTCTGTATCATGCAATCCTTGAATATCTCTTTAAAACTAACAATTTCCAAGCAGATTTTCTTACCACTTTGGAGGCTGCCCCAGCACTTGCCATGACTCCACAGTGTTCATCTGCATGAACTATAATGGTCAGTAAGCAGTGAGCATGAATCCTGCAAAGGAACACTATGAAGAAGCAACTGAAAGGAGGGACAAGGAAATTCCTTGTTGAGGCCAAGAGCAGATCTATGAAATACATATTCTCAGATGCACAAATGTGTTCAACACAAAGCACCCTTGTCCTTTTCAGTATGCTAAATCCTTCTTTCTTGTGAAAAGTAGCACTCTAAACAGTATAAATGACTTGAAGATTAACTAATACTGTATTGCTGTTTTCAAATCCATCATATATTTACAATTCTAGAATTCCATAATAGTGACATTTTACTTTAGAAACTTAGAATTACAAACCCTTGCTCCTTTTTCATGGATATCTTCAGATGTGATACATTTATGACCCATTCTACCAGTAAGTGCTTTCTTTTGTCCTCCCAGACACAAACCTAGATTTAGATCATTGCTGAACGTAGTCTGGCAGGAGTGGCAAGAGTGCTGATTCAAGACAACACTGCTTTTCATCATTTATATAATATTTTATTTTCAATTTTGTTCAGAACATATCCTGAAGAAGAAAATCCAGAGTTTTTATGAGTTTTTTAAAAAGGGCAGTAAGATCAACAAATGCACACCACTAGACAAAACCAATGCTGCTTTATGAGTCAACATAGAGCAGTCAATAGAAACATCATGGAAGTTTCATCAGTTCGTTAATTTTCTCTGTATATAATTGCTCATAGAATAGAAATATAAGTCGCTTTGTCTTTTTTAAACAAGCTTTGATATTGTTTCAGAGTACTATCTTTTAAAGAGATGTATCAGCCAACCGCAACAATAGGTGAAGACGTATTCTAAAATAGTTAGAGAAGACTAAAAAACATAAAAGACTTCTGTCCTCTTCTTGTCCTGTAAACAACCAATGACTTTGATCTACAGCCAATGAGTCATTTCAAATATTGTTGATCTAACATGGATGGTAATTGCTCAACTCCTCCGATGATTTTTAGCAAGTCATTTCGTAGCCATATACATCTAAATTTTTGAATCTGCCAAGTAGATAGAAGATCTTCCCACACCAAATGAAACAGGCCCGTAAGTTCATAAAACATTTTAAATTCTTGCATGAAATTTAGCACTGAAGCACAACATATTATCATTTGTAATAACAAAATGCATTAGAATGCTGAATATATTTGCTTTAAAAGGCAACTCTACTAGAGTAGTAGTGCCCCACTACTCTTTAATAAAGGATACTCCATAACAAGAGCAACCGTCACTCTGAATTCAAAATTGAACTGATTCATTAAAATTTGCATAGCATGTAATAAAACATTCCTACAGTTGCCATAATACTGATGTGCTGTAAATGCTACCCGGTTTTTGGAAACTAACGTACACTTACAGACAGACATCAAGGCAATTGCCCATGATACAGTGTTAAAAAAATAGATTGTATGGTTTGCAGTAGCATCAAGTCTCTATTCAAGTGTAAAAAAATTAATTGACTCCATCTGTATTGGCCTAATGACTGATTAAATGACTAATCACGGAAGTCTTAATTAAAATCATTTTTCTGTACAGAAGAGGATGGAGGGAGGAAGGCAATCATTAATGTGTTATAATGTATGTCAGATTCCATTTGTGCCATTTACTAACAGCCATCAAATGAGTAATTATGCACAAGGTCATTCTGTAAACTTTCTGCGTACATCAGACTGATTGGATTAGGGCTTGGTGCTTGGCTAGGTTCTGCATGTGGCTGCTTTTTTCCGATCACAAAACAGGTAATTAATATTGCTTAGAATAAATAACAAAGGAAGTTGACATTTCCTCTTCCATCTTCACACCAGCCAACCCAGTCAAAGATTCATACACAACTGTCATACATGGTTGGGTGAAGTCCCATACCTCATACATTAAATCAAGCCCATCCTCCTCAGCTATTCAATATTCTTCATGAATTGACAGGGATCTCTTATGCAGTGAAATGCTGTAATATGCAAGGAATTTTTCCTGCATAAATAAAGTAACCAGACAATTAAAAGAATCCTTTTCAAGTGAAGCAAGATGGCAGTATGAAATTAAAAGATTATTTTACATTTTATTTGCCAGCCACCTGACTACCCTGATGCATAGTAACCTTTGCTATGGAAAAATAACAAGCTGCTTCTACCTCAACAGCTGAGCTCTATCTATTTAAAACAATGTATTAAAACCAGTAACAGAAGGAAAAAAGTGTGTCTTGAGATTAGACAAACAAACTTTCCACTTGCATGTAACTCATACACTTTTTGATGAAACATTGCATATAAAAAGTAGAATCCAATGTATAAATTGTAACACAAAACTATTTTGTTTCCTGACTGCTGTCCTGAAGTTTCCAGAAAATCTTATTTGCAGCCACAGTAAGTCTGCTGTATCACTAGCTGAAACAATTTTGCATAACCCAGATGACAATATACTATCTTGTATATAAAACTGTTTTTTATAAAATTAAATATTTCTTAACAGGGGGAAAAAAGAAGTTGGTATAGCCCTGTCACTATTATCAACAAATGTCCACTTTTGTAACCATTACTTTCTTTCAAAATCCTGAAATCAAATATGCAGCACTGATGGAAGTTACAATTCCAGCATTAGGTGCCAAGTAAGTCCCAGTTCTTCTAAAATAACTGAATCAACGTTTAGTACCGAGTAAGTTTCTTAAATTACTGTTGCCTCATTTTCCTACACAGAAGTACTCTGACCAACAATCCTGACAGAAAAGATCTTTGCAGTGACACTGAAAACGGACACCCTCCTGTGAACATACAATGTATTGCTTTAAAGCGTACCCAACTGATTAAAAATAGCACCCAGAATATGGATGGAGAAGCTAAAGGGACAAAAAAAGATGAAAAGATTCTTAAGTCATGACTATGTAACATCCGATTACATTTTTGGCATGATTAAATACTATCCTGTCTAAACCAAAGTCATGCAAGTCACAGAAAAATGTATGTACAGCTACAGCAGCCAGCTTCCTCCACATTTCAAGTAAATACAAATTTCAATTAGTTTGAATTAATTATAACACAAAATGTAGTCAAACTTGACCCTACTTACCACCTAACTGAAGAAAACAAAAACATGTGACAACAAATCTCTGCTTGCAATAACTGTCAGCATCACATACGAAAAGTTCATTTTACTAATAAAGGAAAGGAATTGACTGATAGATTTAAAATTAAATTCAGCTATTCTATAAATGTAACTCAAGAGTTTTAAGGTGGCTCTGAAGGCTTAAAACCAGCACTGAGACTAAAATGTGCCACTCTCTGGGCTTCTGGAGAATTAATGCATCTTAGTTTCACCTTCATTTGAAAACACATACGTTTAAAACCACCATGAAATCCATCACTACCAAACGAGAACACTGAAAAATAAACATACATATGGCACAGTAAATCTTTCAAAACCTGAAGATATTTCTATGGAATAATTCAACCCAGCGTGTACTATTCCGCTAATGCAAATGAAAGCTTGCACAACTACCAAAATTACAGGGTGGTGTGCCATTCTTAATCTTCAGAGAAATGTAGGAGTTCCTGTTTCAATCATTTCTATTGTTTGAAACACCCCAGATGATAATGCAGGGGCTGCCACTGTAGGCAGAGACTGGCTTTCCAGGGAAGCTAATGACTCAACGTGTGACTTACGGTGGGTTTGAAGGAATGAGGAGACAGCTGCAAGTACATTAAGTGACCTGTCCTGAAACTTCAGCGTTGCCTTTTCTCTACATACATTGACTATACAGGTTATTCCTGATCTTTGATTGTATAAAATATTTAAGACAAAGTCAAGCATTTCAATTCAAGTACCTGAAAGGGTAGATCCAATTCTAAGCACACAAGTAAATACCCTTCACATCACAGTATAAAAGCCCAACTAAACTGGACTGAAAGACATTGAATTTGAATTTAAAAAAGAATTAAAAAAAATTATCTTATGCCCGAAGACAGACCACAGAAGAGAGATGGCATCCTACGTGAAGGCACCTCGAGCTACTCTAGATCCAGAAATCTGGGAATTTGCAACTCTCTAGGCCACTTAATAGGATAAAGGAAAAGAGCTTACACTAAGGGGTTGGAATGCAGACAGGCGAAGCCATTTAAGCAAAAACATACCAAAACAAAAAAACCAATAGTCTACAGTAAATTCCTTGGTCACACAGCAAAAAATGAGGGAGACAGATGCTGCATGTGGTAAATGAAGCTTTTTTTTTTTTTTTAAGTGCTTTAAATAGCTAGGTACCTCTGGTTTCTTTTATGAGCCAGTGCACGTTGTCCCATCTATTTTGACATAACCGTGACTTCTCATATTGTTTAAAGATGACAAAATACCTTGTCTGCTACAGAGAAGCTATTGCAAATCAGTGGAACCAACCCTGATTAGACACCGGAATCACTTGCTTATGTCAGCAAGTCCCATTATAATTATTTTATGCTTTGCTAATAGCTGAACTAGTGAAAAAGGTGGAGAATTACTCATCATGGCAGATTTGCTCAAGTCAGTATTTTAAAAAGCCTGTAACCTATTGTACAGTAAATAAATTAAAGTGAACACTGGAAAAGTTGCCAATAAGCAGGCTATAGTAAAAGTCACCTGTATCACAAGCGATGGGAAAGTTAAACAATACCCTTCTCACAACTGTGGCAACTGTTGCAACCGTCATCAGTCTCGGAGGATATCTCCATACTCATTTTGTCGGTTAAGAAATGCAAATTAGATATCTCCTATTCTTCTATTTGTTTTGTACAGTGAGCACAATTTCTGCATGAACGTCCAACTGTATTTCCATCCTTTTTGTGCCACAGAAACCTCATTTACCAGTCATTCTTCTCCATATGAAAAGACCTATAATGAGGAGTCTTTCTGTCATTGCCCTGCTCCTCTGAGTCAGGAATTTTCATTTCCCCCTAATACTTGCTGCTGTAGCTGCAATTTCATTTACTGTCATCTCATACCACAGCCTTGTGGTATGAGATGCAAGCACATCTGTGGCTGGATCATGGAAAAGATTCAGTATTGCTTTCAGGGTTGCATATCGATTAAATGGCTATGAGAAACCAGCCTTTTTATTTACTATGTTCTCATATGGTACTTGTAAAAAGGAAGGTTTATTCACTGTACTTGAAATAACAGTTTATTCTTCCAGTTAGTCACCTAGCAAAAATATCTGTATGAGAATACTGAATATAAAAAGTATCGAAGGAGGTCTACTTGCACATGCATTCTCTCAGAAAACAACTGAAAAGGCATAAAGTTATCCAAAAGCTAAAAATATATATTTAATTCACATCTAAAGCAGTATCATGAAAGAAACCAATTACTTTTTTTTTTGAGGAAATAATGCTGTTCAAAAAAAGATTCCTACTATTCTCTTCTTTTTCTAGCACACATACAAGGCAGTTTACACATGCTGAGCCAAATTTAGCTTTGGTGCGACTCCAGAAATCAGTTGTATCATGACAGTTGACCTCAATCTAAGAAAGCAGTAGATGCCACGTTCCCTTCGTTGAAAGCTAGAGTTTTTGTAAATCAGTATCCGACATTTACAAGCTCTCTTGCTCTTCCAGGCTAGTCAAAGCTACCCTGACATTAAAAAGCCTCCTACTATTACTTTAGTTGCTTGCCATACCTTTACATTAGCAAAATTACAAATCCAGCATCTTCTCTTTTTCCAGTTGGAATTGAAGGAATAGGATTTGAAAGTTTGTGACTAATACCTAAAGCAGCTAACAGCTAAATGGACCATCAGCCAGAATTTTACATTTTAAATGTTCCAGCATGAAAAGACTGACCTAACACTTCTCCCAAGTTGGGCTTCTCTGACTACTGCATATGCCTTATTCTTCCCTACAACAGGGTAAGAGGATTTGAAAGTTCACCTAGACCTTGACACTGGGCAAGGAAAGCTTACTCCAGTTAAGCTTTTATATACTGCAGTTAAGTTTCTGAGTTGCAGAGCTGGAAATGGACTTGTAGCTTCTATTTGCAGCATTAAAAATCATTAGTTTACAGAGATTCTCCTGATAAAACAAAGAAAAAAAAAAAGAAACCACAAACAAAAAAAAATTTCCTATACTCAGCATACAAAGTCAGTACTATTGGGGATTGAAATAGGAAGCAACCTGAAAGATGTCACAAAAGCTTCTATGAAACAAATCACAAACTTTTCAACAGCTAATTTGAATTTTGATAGATAAAAGTAGAACAATATACAGGCAATCTGCAATTTGTATGTAATTGCACTGATGGAAGTTAAGAATAACTTTTCTCTTTTTAACATATAAGGATGGAATTTCCTAACATTCCTAACTTTTTAACATATAAGGATGGGTTTTTGGATTACATCCTAATTCCTTTTTATGATAATGATAATTCTACCTGGTTCCTGCATGAAGGAATTTGCCATTTGTCCATCCACAATTGAAGATACATGTTCAAAGAGAATTTTGATATTTCCATTTTAATTAAATATTGAGTCTATGAATCACAACATGGAACATGCAAAATAAAATACTTACACCTTGTTGAGGCTGTAATTATGAAACAGGGCAAGATAATTCTTTCTTATCAAGCAGAAAAATGCAATTCCAGTGTTTTTGTTGCCAAACATTAAAAGCACAGAAAGCATGCCAATCGTGCACTGAAAATCTACAGCTAGAGTTTACTTCTGATACATTAACGCCACAAAGGGTCATAATGTATTATGTTCTCCACCTAATCCCATTCTAGACGATCAGTAAACTCAAACTAGGGGTTTTCAGGGTTTTTTTCAAGAAAGCAGGGATTTTCTGTGCTTAAACAAACTAAAATTTTTATGTTGCCACAGTTGTTCAGATCACCCTTGCAAAACTTGACTAACCTAGTAAGCAGGGAAAAAATTTTTCTTCTCTATGTAATTCTTGTCTTTTTAACTATCTACATCATATGTAATGCAATTATGGAGGTTCGTTTAAACACACCAGTTTTAAAGTAGCAAGGTTAGATGTAATTACTCAGTGTAATCAGAGCAACATAGAAATTAGAGCAGACTGCAAAACTGAGTTGAAAAACCAAGTAGTAGATCTGGTGGCAATTTTAAAGGTGAAGTGAAACCTGCCACACCTACTTCATTTGAAAGAGGGGAAAAAGGTCTAATAAAACAAGAAAAGCATTTAAAAAAAAACCCCAAATACTCAAAAAACCCAACACCAAACACTCCAAATTGAAGGACTAAAAAACATTGTTGTTGAAAGCACAAGCCCAGGTTATAAGGAAGTAAAAGATGTATTGGCATACAATGTGAAAGGCAGTATTACATCACAGTGGTTAGCTAAGAAAAAGACAGGGCCGCTTGTCCAAGAGAATAACACCAATTAGAAGCGGTGTATTGCGAACAGATAAAAACTGCTTTCGGCAGACAGCATTCTCCAGCTGAGCAGTAGGAATACTGATTCACACATACCTGCTGTCTTCCATTTTCTCCTGCGAGACTGTCACCTTCTCAGCTTTCTCAGCAGATACCTTGCCACTTGGCTTTTTGCCTCTTTTCTAGAGAAAGAAAAAAAAAAAAGTATTTCTGTAGTGCTTAAGGAAAGTTCCAAAAATGGTGTAATTTATGATGTGCTAGTGTTTTCCTTTGCACTCGTAAGTTCACAACAAATGCAAAATCATCAGCACTTGAATACAGTGAATTTTGATTTACATAGGATTAAGATTCTCTCAAGATTTCCTATCATTTATTTCTGTAAACAAAATTGGATCCTGGTCACTAAACTATTAGCATCCCCTAAGTAACATGAGCCAAATCATAAAAAAAGATAAAAGCCAGAATGCACAACTCACCAGTCAAAAGAATTTGAAACCAGAAGTTATATCAAATTGTCTGAGCTGAAGTTCTTACTTTTTAGAACCACAATCTTACTGGGAGTGAAGTAAATAGTTATTTTATCTATACCTGAACTTCTGGAGTGGGCACATCTCACTTTCTCAGTTTGAGCAATAGCATCTAGGATTTCCCCGAGAATTTTCTCAATCATAGAACAGTTTGGGTTGGAAGGGACCTTTCAAGGCCATCTAGCCCAACCCCCCTGCAGTGAGCAGGGACATCTTCAACTAGATCAGGTTGCTCAGCCCCCCGTCCAACCTGACCTGGCATGTTTCCAGGGATGGGGCATCAACCACCTCTCTGGGCAACCTGTGCCAGTGTTTCACCACCCTCATTGTCAAAAACACCTTCATTAGATCTAGTTCATATCTACCCTGTTTTAGTTGAAAACCATCACCCCTTGTCCTATTGCCACAGGCTCTGCTAAAATACCGTTTTCAAGCCTTCAGTTAGTAGACCAAGTTATTTTCCCAACTATTTCCTGGACTTTTTGAATGCCTACACCATTGTTTTCTTCGTTTTAGTACATTGTATCCATGCAGATACAGTATTTTACATTGAGGTTAGCATAGATGAAAGTTTAATAGCCTTTGCTTTTCTTACTTTCCTGAAATATTCTTCAGGATCCCACTGTAAGAAGTACTGCAGAGCCTGAGAAATTATGTTGACAGCATTACACAAAATAGGGTGTTGTGGGGTTTTTTTTCCTGTTTTCTCTCAGGTGTAACAGAATTGATGCCATCTTGTATGGTTTTTGTCACAACCAACATAACTAACAATTATGTAATAATGCAATTACTCGTGATAATTTTATACCAACCCACCCTGCAGGAACTCAAATTTCACAATTAAATAACTTCTGTTCCCTGCAAAACCTGCAAGAAGGCTGTTTTGGTCATGTTCTTAATGAGTGGAAACTTGAAGAAGCATTTCATAACAAACCGGAAGACTAGAGAATGCTTTGATAGGTAATTTCCCATCCTGGCAGGAATACTGTGTGTTGGAAAGCTCCTGTTGAATAATTCAAGACAAAACCCAAAAATAGTAGCATTTGTCCCAAATTCTGTGGGGCGAAGCGTGAACGAAAGGCAATATTTTAACTGTAATACTTCATCCTAACTAGAGTACCTTAAATTAAGAAATTTTAGTTGCAAAAGCTGCAGTTCTCTCCATAGTACCGTAACTTTATCATTATATGGCAAGATAAAAGGTAAGTCTTTGCCTCTGCAAGGACATTAAATAACCTCTTTCTCTCCATTTGCTTTTGCTGTAGTAGTAGTAGTAGTAGTTCTCTGGGCAATGAATGAAAACCACACTGCTTACAGAACAACTCCAGGTTCTTAATGCACCAACAGTTTCAGAAAGGTTCCTGTGCCACTAAATTTAACCTTTTTAAAAATCGTTATTATTAATTGATAGCTCTTGTGCCACACAGTTTCAAAGGAAATGCTTAACACTGAGCACGTACTTCTAGCAGTGCACTATAGTCACAAGGCTAGTGTAAATGTCATCAGGGATGGGAAGGCAAGTTTAAAAAAGGGACTCCATTCAACTTTTCCTCTTTCACAGTGCAGAAAAGGAACATCAGTGACTCTTTATAAAGAAGGGGTGAACATTTCTAGTGCAAATGTTTTCCTGTTTGACACAAGTCTTCAAGAGGTTTGCCCATAATGTATTTATTCGCACAGTGAATGTCAAGATACTTATAGGAACAAGTAAAGACTACAGTTGCTACAGTTGTGTGATGTGAGGAAGCACTGGAAACAAAGAACTCTGAGTTCACACCCCGACTCAGTGTATGGCCTTGAGTAAGTCGCCCGACACTGGTGCACAGGGATGTACCAGTACATACCTGGCTTACTAGGAATGGCAGAATTACTTAATTGTCATTAAGTTTACAGTCGTGAATAGTCTTTAAAAAGAGTAAGTGCCATAGCTGTTAGGCCTGCAGAAGCCTGTGTCACCTGATACTTCTCTCAGACAGTTTTAAGTACACAAAGCAAATAGTTAAATACGCCTTTCATAGGAGACAGTGAACCCAACTCCCACCTTTATTTATAAAGTCTTCCCACCTTTTCCAAGAGAGTCACTTGTAGAATTTTGCTCCCTTATTTATTTATGAGCCTCTTAAACATCAGTGGAAGTCCTACATTTAGATAATCCATTTATTAAAAAAATTATTCATGCCAACCTTGAGCTGAAATAATCTCAAAATAAGCAGCTGTTACATGAAAGGTATTTAAGATCAATGGTTTCAAGGTGCTTGACAGGATTTCACATTAGTCATCTCAGAAACCTTACATTTCTATAGTCGTATTTCTGTTGTCCCTCATTACTGGTAATATGGCACAATGAAGGTTTAGACAGCAAATAAGGTAGTATTGTGCCAGGCATTAAAAACATACTACCCAGACAACTACCTAGTAAGGTTTATAAATTCCAGTTTCACATGCTTTCAAAGCGGAGCTAAAGCATCCAAATCAGAGGATCACTCCTTAAATACCCTCTTTGTGTTAATTTCCATTATAACAGTTATTACAATCAGCAAGACAAAGACCATGTGCCACCTTCAAGGGATGAGTGCCAGCGGGATGACTACTTTCATAACAACCATTCAAGATAGGGCAGCTTGACCTCTCTGGGAGTGAAATATCAATTAATTATCTTTTTACAGCCAATTCAATTACAGCACACTAATCACTTGCGTAGGACATCAAGCCAGAAGTTGGCGGGGGGGGGGGGGGGAAGCAGCTGGGGAAAGCAAGGAAGAAACATTAGCAGTGAACAACCCTCAGTACGGATGACAAGGCAGCAATCCCACAGTTGCAGATGTTACATTTATTAACATCATGCAAATAGTTATGATCTGTTTGTAACAGACTAAATACTGTAATATCGTCCTCATTTAACTGAGCTGTTTTAAAAATAAAGAGTTATTGGTCCTAGGGGTAATAGACATTTCATTTAAAGGTGACCAGACACACTGCATTAGTCTTTAATGTTAGAGTCAATTCACCAAAGAGCTTTGTTCATTAAAGAAAAAAAAGAGAGGAAAGATGGTCTATTCAGCAGAAAGCAAAATACATTTAACTTTTGTTAAATAAACTAATATTAACTCAAGTTACTGAGGACTATTTCACTACTATACTGATCCCAAATATCAAGTGCATTATATCTACAATAATGTACACAGCAGAATATTAGTATATAACCAAACATATATTAATTTATGATCACATTGCTACAGAGGCCAAACTTCAAAGAAGTATGACTGCATGTATAAATACATTAGTATATGCAAAATGTATGCTTTATGCAAACAAAACCAAAATTTTAATCTATTTAGTTTATAGCATTCATGGAATAAAATGGCAGAAAGGAGTACGTTAAAGGATATCTTCTCACATTAATTTCTGTTAAATGATTCTTAGACCATTTATTTCAGCATAGATAACAGAACCAGAAAGAAAAAGTTACCTAGTCCATATCTGAAACAGAAAGGCAAGACTCCTTTCAGCAATCCTGATGGACAGAATTTGAAGTATAAAAAAACCCAAAACATTTTGACAACACAGTTGCAGAAGTTAAGCCCTTAACAGTAGCTGTGATGCTAAAACTCTCACAGCATGGCCATAGGGTAACTGACAATTTCTTTGTTGCAAAAAACTTCAGTCTCCCTTGCCAGTATCCTAACCATAGCAGTGAATGACTCGGGCTTAAGTTGAAAGAATTTACAAGGAATGCTGGCAGCTTATTAGCCTACTCTGATTCATCTCCATTACTATGATTTTTAACACAGCCTGATTAAGGCTAGAACCCATATGTATGCTACAGTGACACCTTCAATTTCTTTGCATTTGGCATACTGACAGGCATTAGCACTCACATTCCTAAAAAAAAGGGAGCTCTGAGAACTCCATTACGGACTGCAGATCAACTTCTATGACCAAAAAATACGATATACCATTATCCAAGGAACAGAGTCTAGTCTTTTAGGGGTTTAGGATTTTAGGGCATTCATATTCAGAGTGTTCTGTATCACTCAAGAAGGCAAAGAGAGCTTCAAAGAGGCTAGGTACGCAACTCTTCTGACTCTTCCCAAGTGCTTTGCAAAAAGGAGGCTCATACAAAATAGATGTTAACTCTGCAAACTCAAATTAAAAAATTATACTACAGCAAAAACGAGGAGCCAGTATGGATTTTTTCCCCCCATCCCTATTCTGTAACACTAACAGTGTGTTGTTTCTAAAAGGGCAGGATTGTCTTTGTTCAGCGCTCTTTAAAAAATATTCTGAAAGAAAAGCACTGTTTGTTCCACCTGCAGACTCATGACTGCATGAAAGAACATCCTACAGGAACTTCTTTTCTAGATTTGTCTATTCTATATAGGTTCTTACATCACAATCACTGCTGCGGTACCTAAAAGTTCCTTCCTAGTATTCTAAGCAATGTAACCAACACCAGTTAGGTGTCTGTCCTGTGAGCGTCCCCCTTAAGAGAAATTCTCCTATTTAAGACTTTTTTTGAAACAGGCTTGTACCTTCTGTACTGCACCTCAGCCACAGTTACCAGTACTTTCTATTCCAAAAGGCTATTCTACACTTAATGGGTTTTTTTCTGCTGCGTTAATAGAGTACTGATGTCTGTGTCCATTTCCCAAAAAGAGTTCTGATGCCAACCGAATTTCCTTGAGAAATAGGTTTTGCTGGCAAACCTCATCAATCTGGCACACGGTTATGAATCAACAGCAGAGTAATACGAGAAGTATTATTTTGGAATCTAGACAGGAGGAATATCTCCATAAACAAATAATGGTCTTCAGCCACCTGAACACTACAAATCGAGGTCAATTGTATGAAGCTTTATGATTGCAAATGGAGCCAACTGTTGCTATGGAACTAACCACTGCGATAAAATAGCAATTTCAAAACTTCTCTTTCCTTAGGGCTACAATTCAATAGGTCTTATACTAAAGACTATGTAACAATATAGGCCCTAATATAATTACGCCGATATTGTTAATTGCGTAAGTATATTTTCATATTAATATTTTATATAAACATTCCTTCTTAAACTAAGGTTAAACAATGTCTATGGCTACACGTGGCTGCTAACACATGAGAAGCTGCTGTCATTTGGGTTAAAACTTTTTTCAGAAGAATGCTATATTTTGCCAATATTTTGAAATGACAAAATCCCAGTCACAGTTCAGCTGTAGCCTATTTCGAGACAACACTTGATATCAATCTAATGTGATGCTACCGGAACAAAATTTACACCCGGCACGCCTAATGGCCAAATCAGTGTCCGCTTCTGGCATTTGAGAGGGCTCTATCAGGTGTAAATTGCACAGGTGGTACCAAAACACAGCATAGCAGGTGGGAATCTATGCCTTGCTTGGTAATACTGCTTAAATAGTCCTGTTCTTTTGCATGGTAAATCCTGTCTGGGAAGCTGCTAACATTACAAAACAGGTATTCTATTAAATCACACCCCCACTTTTTAAACACGCACACACTGTAAAACAATTACTATCTGAATTTATCTCAGCGCTGCTTTAAAAATACAGCCAATGTTAGAAAATGGTGTTCAAATTACTTACAATAAAAATAAACCACACACAGCTAGACTGCCAGAGTTTCCACAAGGAAAACACATCGCACATTTCCAATAGCAAAACCCAAACTTCCCTAATGTAAAACACAGACAACATATTTAACAAATAGTTTGCTTTCACTGCTAGTTGAAAAACATGAAACTATGGAGACTGAAATCAACTGTTAACTGTAAAAAATGCTGTTCTGTTAGTATCTTGCAAAGCTAACTTCAATTAATGAAACACACCGATAGTATGTCAGAGGAAGATTTTAGGTTAATTTGACAAAACTCAAAGCATTTAAGAGCCAAGGGTTCTATATTAACCTTAGTTTGTTGTCAAGCCCGAGTTGTCTTGCCACAGGGTAAAGACCTTATTCAACATACTCATGCATTAGAAAACTGAGAAGAAAAAAAGAATTGTTACTAGCACCAGTATAATTGTAACATACATAAATGAACCCCCAAAATCCTGAACTAGGGAGGCTGAGTCAACAAGAATTCCAAGTATGTAGCTCCCGTCAGGGTTTACTCACCAAAATTATCTTCTTAATGGCTGCATTTAACTTTTCGTACACAGACATGCATTAGAAGGGATTTAAAGTACCATATGAGCTAGAATGTATGTTTATATGAAAAATGCTGCACCCGTTTATCTCAACAGCCTCATACTATCTTAGTTACATGAGTAAGATAGTAACGATAAGAAACCTATCCACCAGAAGTACAAAAAAAGTCTTCGTTTCAGAAGACTCTTGGACAAAATTTGTTCAATCATTTAAGAACAGATTTATTATATAAACGTTCAACAAGACCTGAAAAGGAGAATTAAATGGACAGTCTTGCAGTAGGAGCAGTAACTCCTAGGCAGAGTGGAAGCTCTACTCCAAATAGCTATTAAGCACTGAAGATTTCAGTGAATATTCAGATTTAATCAGCTAAGAGATGTGAAATATTACACTCTAGGTAATTTAACCCCTACAGAATTTTCTGCTTATATTTGCAGTATTAATTCCTTTTGCTTCAAAGTAAGCTAAATTCACTACTTCATGATGAGGCTAAAAGAAAAAAGTGTTCAGATCCCTAGAACTTCTGTAACTAGGTCCAGACAAATAAAGGGGCATGAAGAAACAGCAGTAAATCTTGCGTTTCGTATCTAATGCAAACCCACTGGAGTTAATCACTATTACCACAACTAGACACTGCAACAGCTATATAACTACATCTCCACAACAAAACCTCTACAGCAAGTGGCAAGAGAGCCAAAATCAGCCGGCCCATCCTGAAACCTGCTCTACCGAGAAAGCCACACTCCCAGTCAGGAACCTGGAACTCCAGCTTCCAGCAGTGATTTTTCACAATCATTGGTCACTGCCTTTAAACTGTTAGAACACCTTTTAAATTTGAACTTCGGAATCTAATATTGAGTTCAAGTGTTTTTAAGGGAGGGGGGGAGGGGGCGGGGAGGAGAACAAAACACCGTGCACCTTTCAGTGAAGACTACAAAAAACTTCTATTTTTGACCCTAAATTTACCTTCTTTCTTTGTATAGTAACTTCAGTTAACCAAAGATTTTACTTGTGAGAATGACTCTCACCCATATTAAAGCATTCTGCAGAAACAAAGACTTCACTCAGAGGGAGGGTTCATCAAACCCTCTGAAATTACAATCATTTAATAAAAGTAATGACTACTCTGTATTTAAAATATTTTCCCAGGCAGCATTTTAGCATATTGTGCATTCCAAACAAAGTGCTACTGCATCATCATTAACTCTGCACTACGTAGATCTTATGAGGCATATAATGAAGATTCTAGAGAAATAAAGAATATTAAGTTTTCTTATAGATAGAAAACATATACACGTATGCCCATTAAGATTGCAGGACAGAATTTTGTTGGATATAACGTAGTTCAGATTAGACATAATGTCTTGAGATGTGCAAAGGAAAAGCAATGTCATTATTTCACACTGATAAAAGCAAGACTAGAAGGAAGTAATCTGTCCAAAATCACCCAATGTTCTGGGCTCAGAACACAAAACCTCTTTTTTTCTCCCACTCCCATGTCATATTCACTGGATTATGATGTTGCACCACACAACCATATTTTCAGAAAATGTTAGACAAAAATTCCTATAAACTTCCAAATCCAAATGGAGTAATGACATTTTAAAAACGATACAATAGCTGTTGAACCTTAGACTCTGCCACAGTGTTTTAAAACTGTATGTAAAACTGTCTTAGAAATGAGAGGAAAATTCATCCAAGTTTTTTCTTTAAGTACGATGTAAGCTTATCTTCAAATATGGGATTTTTTTTAAAGTGTTCTCACGTCCAGTTTGAAAAGAATTGTTTGAGACATATATGCTGCAGCCAGTCAGACAATCACAGTTCTGCAGTTATTGGCACCTGCATTACAATTCAATGGATTTAAATTACCAAGGGGCCATGGCAGATACCCCACTGACAACAATTAGCATAAAAATGTGCTACGGTTTAAAGCTGTGGGTGGGAGTTACAAAAGGTTAACAGAATAAATATAAAAATCTTTTTGAATATAAAATCAATGCGCTTTGTTACCGAAGTCTGGGTACTGTAATTTAACCAAAATAGGGTTTAGAGTATCTGGCAATCTTCCATATGTGTGAGCTTGGCTTTTCTTTTAAGCAAAATGCCAAGCAGCCAATCTGAAAGTTTTAAACAAAACAAACCAAAGACCCAAAGAAAGCGTTTTTTTATATATACATATATATTTTTTATTAAATTTATTTTCCTAAGCTTAGCACCAAAATGAACACCACTCTTATGAGGCCTCAGAATGATCTTTTTACATGTTCAGATTCAAAATCCAAAATTATTTTATTGTAGGATTTGGTGAGGGAAATATTTTAGTGGTCAAAATAAAGTTTGCTAGAAATTTTTGGATTCAACTCTAGTAACAAGCAGTTTTCTCAAAAGGTCATCACTACATCACAACATCTATATTTTCAGAAGTGGCTTCTACTTCTGTGTAGCTACCAGGGGAAATAAATAAAAAATAAAAAATAAATCTGTTTTTCATAATGCTTGGGACCATAGCTTTGTTGTATGTAGACTGAAAATACAAGCAGAACAGTTGAAAACAAAGACATTCTGCTCATTGAGAGTACTAAATCATAATGATGAATTTGAAAACAACATAGAAGTGTAATGGACATCAGCAAAGCATCTTCAGGAAAAATACAAGCTTAATAACTCTAAAACTTTATCTAGGTTGTCCTTTGTTGACAAGATAAATGGTCATACAGGAACTTGGATCCAGATAAATTCAAAGTAAGAGCTTTTGACATGAAAGCTTAATTCCTTTTACCACCCAATAATTCATTTTTTAACAAACAATTAACAAGTCTCAGAATAACATAATTACCTGGGAAACATATCCTAGGCCACAGAAGCAGCAGTAAAGCAAAGCAGGTAAGAGACTGGTACAGTTAGATTCTAACTCCAAACTGATGTCTCATTAAATTGAGTTAACATGGATGTGCTTGACGCATGCTGGGACCCCTTTTATCACAATTAGTGCAACATCTCCAGCACTCCTTGCAAGTCTAACAGAGTCAGCACGTTTAGGGCTAGCCCAAGGTTTCTAATTGCAAAATCGGCAAACATGTTAATCATCACTTTGTTGCCCCGTTGTTGTGAAATGAGCTTACAGATGTGTATTAGAGATTATAGAGGGGACTAACAAATTGATTTAGCTACTATTTCACCATGGTACTGCAAGATGCTTTTCATAATTACTTCTTTTTAGTTATATTTCTGTAAGACTACCAGTGTACTAACACTTGTCTGAAAGGCAAGACAGGTTAGCAACTTGCACACACATTCTAGTACAAATAGGGCTTTGCTCCCTCCCCGCCCCAGGTTTCCCAAGATTAGAACATACTTATTTTAATGAATATTAATGAGTATCTTAATATTAAAATTGCAAAAACCACAGATGAGAAGTGACCTCCTAAGTGCAAAACCCTTAAGGAAAAAAAGCGGTTTTGGGAGCGATGGTATGAGGGTAGGGGTGAACAATGCAATGGAAAGAAGTGCTAACTCCCTCAGTTCTGGAGCTGTCATTATCCAGACATTAGCACCAATGGAAAAACCGCTAAAGATAAAAGAAGTTAGAGGTACTCCGTAGCGATCGCGGAGTAGTTTCAGGGCTCACGGTGAAGGTTAACATACACCAAACCTGGAGCTTCCCTCCGTTCACGCAGAATGCCTCCATGCAGCTACTGCACACACTGGTTCTTCAGTGCTGGAAGCCAAAAGACTATTAGGCGGCTATGTTTTACATGAGAGATTTAAATCCTACTTTCCTGCACAAGAGAAGGCAGATTCCTGTTGAATGAGGATCAACTGCATTTCTGGTTCTTTTTCAATTTATAAACTACCCCTAACCCTGCACAACACAAGATGTTAGTCTTGCGTTTTTCTTCAATCAGCCCTAACTGTAAAATCACACCTGAAGTAACTCTGATGCTTTAGAAGAAACAAAGCAAGCACTGCACATACGTACACATTGATTGATCAAGTACAGGAGTAGGCAGAAGGTAGATTCTCGCTGGATACGGATGCACATTCCCGGCTAGTCTCATTAAAAAAAAAAAAGATATCTTCATTGTTAATTATATCAAAAGTTCAGGTAAAAGCGAAGAATAAACAAACTGCAGAGACAGACGTTTACGAAAGGTGTTATTCACTCCAAATACAAGCTTAAGTACTACACTGCAAAAGTCTTAACATATTTGGAATGGAGTAGAGGAAGAAGCAAGACAGGAGTGACTGGAAGACGTTTAATTTGCTCAGTTAACAGATGATAAGGATTTCCATTTCATTTTAGATTCTCTGTATATCTGAAACAATTCACAACCATTTCCACCAATAAAGTAGGAAGAAATATGTCAGTCCTACCCAAAGTTTGCGTAGTTTTTAGAGGAAGAAGAATCCAAAAACCTTGACAGAAAAACCCTCAGAGGTATAATCTGCAAAATAATCATTTAACAACCATTTGCCATACTATTTTACCTCCAGCTAGGCTGCACCCTCCTCTATAAATTCTTTATACTCTTCTGCAATATTCTTCCTATAGAAATACAACAAAGTGTGCTGCAGCTTAGCATATCGGTTTGTTTTTTTTAATATTCTTGCAATATAAACCTTGACTAAAATACAAACTTGAGATTATTCATCCACACGAGCTACCACTTGCAGAATGTGTGAAAGTATGCTTAAATTTCACTGTCTTAGGTGTTTTAAAAACGTCTTAGGTGGTTTAGGAAAGGCTTTGCTGAACTGAGATTGAGCAGTCAATACATCTGAGTTTGACTGCAGTGGAACCCATTCCTCAAAAAGCACAATCCTTGCATAGAGAACTCTGTTTATTACCAGGAGATGCTGCAGGATACAGCACAGCAAAAGTCAAAAAGATGATCCAGCAAGAAGAAATCAAAACCTACAACACGAATCTGTCTTATGACACAATTTTGTGACTATCTAACTTCCAGTGAAAAATCTCAGCTTGTTGCACTGAAACAGCAACCAAAACATACCTATTCTGCCAGAGGACAATGTTTGAGATCAGATTTCATAAATCCACAGGTATTATTGAAGTTTTGGAATTACTGAACTCTGACAAAATTATTATTCTAAAGTTTCAAATGGGGTTTAAAAAAAAAAAAAAAAAGGAGTTTAGATGACCGGCTTTGCTTTTTGAATAGAATTTTTTCCCAAGTTATTGGTCAACTGAAGTTCCCAGCCTTAGTATTATTTTTTCCCTTTCATTATCTGTTAGGTCATTTGTCAATAGAGCAGGTTCACTTGTTGGTCTTCTTCCTCCTCAAAGCCAAAAATAATTATGGCTAGTGGTGATAGGTTTTATTTTATATCTATTCGCACTTTTAGGGACATACACAATAATTGTTTTAATATCTGGAAATGACATGTTTTTCCAAGCAGAGGAAGAGGCCCATGAGAAGTGAGAAAAGAGAGCAAATAAAAGCTATGCAACGTTCTCACATACAGAAAAGAAAAAGATTACATTAGACAGATCTGTATGGGGCTCACAAAACTTGGTTCTAGTCTCGGATTATGTACAGCTGTGCACAAATTCAGTGTATCCCTATACCTGTTCTTGTCAAACATGTAGGGTACTGCTCTAACTTTTCCCTTCTAGTATTATTTTTTTTAAAAATTGCAGGTAGTTTTGTCATGTAAAGTATGCGTCAATATGTAAAGATTACTCTGCACATACAGCAAACAGACTCAAAATAAACATGGTCATTTCTATAGGTGCTATATAACACTGCTTCTGATGCCAATTTTCTTTTTTTTACATGTTCACATAAAACAGCGGGAATACAACAAAGATCTGGGATGAGCATTAGTAGTATTTTATTCAGCTGCTACAGGCAGCTGAGGTAACATACAACACCTTTCTTTCAGGTCCATGAAAATAATTGTTTCATTATTATTTCAGTAGTATATTTAAAATGCATGTAGATATTTAGAATGCAGATTTCCCCTATTCCGTTTAAAATATTAAGATTGGTCTATCTGTGGACTTATAAACCTAAATAGTGTCACTTTAAGCAACATTAAAAGAAATCGCAGCAGAAAAGGCAGATGCAGCAATTCTGTTACTAACATTATTTCAAAATCCCATGAGACGAACAGTGAAATACTACCTAACCACACTTTGTTCCAGCAAGTACAACAGAGATCTTGAGATACTACAGACAACTATGAGATAGCGTGCCCTGGCCATGTAATTATACTGTGTGTCTTGTCCTGACGCTTGTCTCAAGGGAGTCAAATGTCTATATTTAAATTCACAGAACTTACGTACACTAAGACTAATGCGTTCGTTCAGGCAACAGCCTCGTGGCCCTGAGAAATCAGTGGGAAGCAGTGATTGTCAGCTGCATATCAGTAAAATGACTAACTGTGGGCTCTAACAGTTTCTCTACCCAAATAAGTGTCTTTTCAGACCTTTAAGAGAACTAAAAGAGACACTACGAAGAAAAAGTTATCACAGACAGTTTAGATACTAAATTTACATACTGTTGCTAAAGAAAAATTATTTCTCTCTAACTCTAATTTACATGAGTCCAAAACCTAATATTTTTTTTCCATGTCATATAAGAAGTCAGGCTTCTTTACTTTTGAAATATAGTAATTACTACAGTGATGGGTTCACATAAAATTCCAGCTAAAATTATTAAAATTACAATAAATACCTATTGGCTAAAAGAAGCAGAAACTGCTAGCTGAAACGCAGGCCAGATAATAACAAAACTAAGTAATAAAATAGAGGAGAAACCTAATTATAGCTGCAGTTTCCTGTTGCCCCCACCCCGGAGAACATATGAAATGCCAGATTTAAAATAATCTAATTTTGCAGAAATTCTTGATTTATCACTGCCTGAAGGAAAGAGGGGGTAGAGTCAAAACCTTTTTTTCAGCAGAATATTTGTCTGTAGTGGAAATTACTAACAAGTCTTCAAAGAAGTCTTTGATGATCCTCAGGCTACCTCTATTGATGATGTCAAGAGTTTTAGCATTAAGGGCTTCAGTGGAGAAGCAGGAAAAGTGGATGGGGAAGTGGGCTTTGAAGTTGGCTCAGAGAAGCTGGCAGAAAATATAAAATAAATCATGTTAAGGCTTGATCATGCAAACACAGATGTCAAAGGCAAAACTCCTATTGACTTCAAACATGAGCAGAATCAGGCTCTCAACAATGAATGAAAAATACAAATAGATTGTTCTGAGTCTTCAAGATTAAAAAAAAAAAGTCAGTAAGAGGAAAAAGAAAAGGCACCCGAGAGTGTTGTTATTCCATTGTTTAATACAGATTCTGTCTGCTCCGATGTCCAGACAGAGTATTCCCTAATACGATTAGAAATCAAGTATTCAGGGTTGGGGATTTCTGTTTTGGTTTTAAACATACTTGCTGCTGCTTCCAGTAATGGACATGATCATTTAAGAAGCATAATCTTATTTTTTATATCAAAACCTTGAGTAAGGAAAAAAGTCATTCTGGCAACCCATGAAAAAATGTTTCATGCTTTTTCACTGAAAGCGCTACTAACATGCATGTGAGTGACCTATTACTCTTTCTTTTAAGGTACTCTCTCTCTTGAAAATATAAGTGGCAAGTCAGTTGTTATGGTAACTATTTTTCTTTTTTTTTTTTTTTAAACTAACATATGACAGCCTGTGTGTCATCTGATTCTGTTCCTGAATTACATTACACATTCACCTTTGTCAAATAGTCTAAAAAAGGCTTCTTGGATGAAGAAATAGTGTGGAGAAAGCAGGACAATTTTCTCAGGCATCCTGCTTTCGCAAGTATAAAATTGCTCCAAATCATTACATGGTAACATGTCCAACTACCTATGAAAAGATGCAGGTTTGCCTTGGTCCTCCTGCATGCTCCAAAGATAAAGGATCATACCTATCCTCCCTTTTTTGGTACGTTTCAATGTATAAATTGCTGTAAAAGATAATCACTCTCATCACAAATTTTCTCACTATTAATGAATCTAAAATTTCAATTAATCAAATTGAGTATTGCCAAATAAAGAACAATCCCAAAACATTTATGTGCAAGTTATTTCTGTTACAGATTAATATGTATTCTCCTGAATTATCAAGGCCATAAAGAAAACTTTAACACTATTACAAACAAAATATTTTAAACATGGAGTGTCACAAAATAAATTTTTTCCCCTCAGACTATTTAGTTACATGCACCATTTTAATCCATTAAAGCATTTGTTATGTGATTAAATTTATGCATACAGTCAACATTTTGTTAGCTCAGAGCTACGACATTATGATATTAAGAGTAGCTCTTTTATGTCACTTTTTTTGTTGAATGAAGTGCCTGCAACTCCATGAGCTCCAATCTCGGCAAGTTTGTCTTGTATCCTGCTTAGCCAGTAATTTTAACATAGGTCTATCTGAACGATGATCTTTCGGCTTAAATGAACAACTAAAATTATCAGTTACTGCTTCACCTAAGTGTGTTTTATTCCTCATTCAAATCCAGTCAGTTGAATACTCACAATGGTAAAATAGAAGGGAAACAATTCATCCATAATGAGCCTTCAAAAAAAGTGTCTCAATCAGATATACTTTTAGGGGAACTCAGTGGAGTCAGTGGGTGAAGGAAGAAGAAGTATCAGATAGCGATAAGCTTGAATTAGATGGCAGAATACTTAAGGCTAAGCACTTGTGACCTAAAAACAGTAAGAACTTGAACTTTTTACAGCTCCAATCTTCTAAACAATGAACCAGCAATACATTTGAGTTGGCTTAATACGAAAGCTCCGTCCATTCCTAGCCCTGGTTTCAATTGAAAGCTTGTTACTCACTCTTATAAATTCCCCCAAGTTTAAGACATGTAGCACAATAAAGTTCCTCAATCCAGAAATATGAAAAATATTTTAGCTGATGCAGCAGAAATGTGATGATACGAAGCAAATGAAAAACACAGGGATTAAAACAATCTGGACAACCAGCAACATTATGTCACTGATATCAGTGCCTAGAAATTTCTTTCTTTATTACACTGTGATGTCTTGTAATAACATCAAGAATATAGATGAGAACATTCTTCAACATGCACACATTGCTTCCATTAGTGTAACAAGCTGAAATAACCCAGAAAGCATTGCTACGCTAAGTCCATTTACTAATGTATCTCATCCTCCTTTAAGCAGTCATTATTATCTTTTCTAAAAAGTGTCTTGGAAAATAATTAGTACAGAAACAAAAAATGCTGTAAAAATACATCACTAATAGTAAGAAAAAAGCGAAGAGCTGCATTGATACCAAGCTCACGTGCTTGGCCAACATCATGAAGCTACTAGAAATTTGTAAGCATAAGATAATGTTACTAAATAGTGACTAAAGAGACTTTCCAGTCAAAGTACATCTGAAATATCTTTCATGGTCGTGGACCTCATTACCTATTTGAAATATGGAAAAACAGCCACATTTAAACAATAGCTACATATATGTTACCACTAAACAAGAAAACACCTCGCAACTCTTTCACTGGCAGTTCATCAATACTGGATAAAAACTGGATGATTCTCCATCATCGCATGATTATATCCATACTATAGGCAGTGGTGCACGAAAGCCTCAAGGATCTCATCATTTACCTATTAGCAGAAGTTATTCCCAAGATAATTTGAGAGTTAGCCAACACTTCTCTCCAAAAGTAGAGATGAGAAGAATCTGAAGAGAAATCAGTAGAGTAATGTTTGGAGAAAAGAATCTTTCAATAGCTCTTCAAGTATTCTTTATTCTTCTCTTTCTTTCCTCCTTCCTTTCTTCTAGTCTCCTAGGCATCTTTTCCCACTCTTTCTACCCCCTCTGCCTCATTTCATCTAACATGCCCTCTAGTACCGATTATTCCAATGGCCCTGACATAACACACAATCAGTTCACTAAAATCAATGATGAGAAGTCCCACTACTTGTCTGCCATGAACACTCAAAAAGACAAGAAGAAATCACACTGGACATGACCTCAACAGAACACTTAAAAACTCCATTTAAAAATTCAAAAATAAAAGCCTAATTCTTCAAAATCCCAGCACCATAAAAACACTGTCCTCTTAAATACAACTCAGACAATAGAGTATCAGGGTCTGCTGCAGCTGCCATTTTCTAATCACTGAACCCCAAGTACAGAAAACATTTGTGGTTGAGGGACATCTAAGATTAGACTAGAATTCTGTGGTCCAAGTCATCCTGCTGAAAAAAAAAGGGACCATCACAAACAGGCATGTATAGAGTAGCTTTGGGCAAACTTGACCTGTAAATAAGAAGAGTCTAAAAATAAAAAAATACCATGTCCAAAAGGTCCACATTTGCTTCCTCTGATCACATGTGTGATCAAGCACCTGAGTTTATAATCCTTCTCCCTTTTGTAGAAGATTTGTATGATTATGTATTTAAGTAACCAGATTTCAAGTTGAAAAACACATGGAAATTAATTTGCATTGTCTTAGTAGAGAATACAAAGTACTACTACTGCTACTATTCTCACTTACAAAGGGCACCAGGAATGAAGCATCTACCTGATCTGGATTAGGATTTTTGTGGAAGGACGACATATAGAAATACTGTGCGAGAACACTACCTCCACTATTTCTGTTTCAGTGTCCCACAAAAGGAAGAACATTATTTTCATGTGTGACCCCAAGATCTGGTAATGACATGTGCTTGGCATAAGCCAACCAAAAGGAGGACATATATTTAATACTAGTAATTCTAGGATATCTTTAATACTTCAGTTGTTAAGTCAATGTTTTCCATTTATTTTGGTGAGTTAAAAAACAACTGAAAAAGGACAAAATAGAACTCCATGAACTAGTAATTTTTTGCAAATTATGCACACCACTCTGATGATAAAAATAATAAGAGCTGGACAGCAGGAGAGAGAGGGACGGCTGGGACAAATGTACGTGGCTGCTGCACAGTCACTTTGTTGTTCCATCTTTTTACAGGACAGAAGAATGTTTCAAACTTATGGAAAACACAGCAAACATTTGTACATATATTATTCCATCTTCCTACAGGGCACAAGTACATGGTGCACACACACACAAACATGCATACCCAAGTAGTGACACTGTAAGACTAGAAAACTATGGTTGACTGCCTGTAACAACAGGATGCTTTGAATCCCCAAAACTATCTTTAGCTCAGTGACTATCTAAAAGAATTACTGGTTTTTGTTTTGAAGTCCTAATATTTAAAACAAAACACATTCTTCTACATTTTCTCTGCAATGCCATCTTTCCAAAAACACTGAAATGCCTCCTCTAAAAGTGCTCTTTTTCTGTTGCAACATATGGCATCCCATCCAGAAAGTCACAAGAGATTTTGTTTCCAATTGATTAAATTGCATGAGTCACAGACAGGATTTGCACATGGATTGCAAAAGCAACTGCTTATTTTTGATGCATTTCACAAAGTAACACATAGCTAGGACAGTTACCTTTGCAGTCCCAGCTACCAAGTGGTAAATAAAAAGCCTCCTCAGAAGCATCAAATTTGAAACTTTAAATCAAAGTCACCAACTCTCGTGATTCTATTATGTGGCCAGCATTATTCCGCGTTTTTTTCTTAAACCTCTGTTGCAAATTAGGGGATCAAGAGAAAATGTTATGTCTTCCAGTGTTATGAATACAGAGGAAGACTTTGTCAATTCCGATGTTTCAAATCTCACAATATAAACAAACAGAACCAAAATTTACCACCTTTAGAATCTCAATCCTTCTGAAAGAAAATTGGTTTGTTTGACTCAACTTCTCACTGCTTGGACTGGCAGTACTAGAACTGGCTACTCCAGCATCAAAATAATTTGCAGGTTAAAGCTTGTTGGCTGTTCATTTACCAAGAATTAAAAATCAGACACGACAGGAATCAGAATAATATCAAGACGGGAAAAAATTAAAAACTTCTGCATGCACCATCTGCTTGAATATTTTGTATCAGTGTAAAATGGCTTTTGCACGGACATAAAAGCCTATATGGCTGAATATTTCTGATTTTTACTGAAACTAGCACTCCCACAATTTAAGATACAGTAACTGCTGCATTTATGGGACCAGTTTCACATGCCAAAATTGTTACTAGAAGTATGAGAAGTACTGGCAGTATTTCTGAACATTAGTGAAGGGCATAAAATCTGGATGCCAGGGTAAAATTTTAGGCCCTATTTCACTCCTAGTAAATGAATTAAGACTGTAGAAATTATTACTTGAACTCTTTTGATCTTACTGCATACCAGTATGTTTTGCTTTATTAAAATAACTGAAAAGAAACCCTAGGAGGGATAGATTTCTCTTATAAAATGGAACCAATGTCATAAAATTATTTTGTTTATTTATTATGAGAAATTCAGTGCTCTGTGCTAAAAAAATATCACTTAAGAATTGCCCATTTGTATTATAAAGGCAGTTTCTTAAACTCTCAAGTTATTTTACTGCTCTGCAAAGACACTTTTTCATTTTTCAGTTAACTAAAAAGCTGAGCAGTCAACTAATCCATTATCTTTACTTACCATGCTGGCTGCTCGAAGCATCTCCTGCTCCATATAGGGTGTCAGATCCAGATTCTGGCTCTATCTCCCTTAGGGATTGGTAAATCAGCCAGTGCAAATCCAAAATTGCTAGTGACAGAAACAGTAGATTTCAGTTTCCACTTTCCAGATGCAGCACATGTCAAAAGATAGCTTATACACTCAAATCCAGGGAAAGAAATTAGTTTTGACACTTTTGTTTGTGCTGATAGGTTTTAAAAATCTTCACTAAGTCCAAATATAAGAATAAATCCACCATGACAGACATTAGGTACTCAGTATATTAAATTTACAGTTGGGTATAGAGCAGAAAACACACATTAAGCATAATATTGAGAATGACCTCTCCAACAACTTAAGTCGAGTACCTTTTGTCAAAGTGGAGATACAGTTGACAAATGGGGATATAGAATTCATTTAGGTTACTCCTTGTGTTTTCCAAGTTCTGTTGAAGTGCTGCACAAACTTAAAGCAATGACTTCCACAATAAACAAAGAATCAAGTTTCACAGCTTCAAAGAACTATTTCACTGTAGAATCTATTTCAGCTGGTATTGTACTTCAAATAATTATTGTTGAGTATTTACAATTCTGACATCAGCTATTATCCTTGACAGGGAAAAAAAGAAAACTGTTGCTATAAAAATATATAGAGAAACCAAATGCTGGGTAAGGTTTTTGAAAACAATTTCAGTGAGGTTTAAAGGTTCTCAGCTTCTTAGAAGTACTAACATGTTCAGCAGTTTCCAGGAACTTTAGTGGATTTATCAATACTTCAGATATCAATTATTAATTTAGGATTGCAAATTAGTATTTAGAAGGATGATTTTCATGCTCCTGTTTTTTTGAAGACAGAGCTTGCTGTATTTCCTTGATTAGAGAATCCTTCCTTGATTAGTCAGAAACCACCAGGTGGGGGGCAGGGGAGGGTAGGAAACAACTTGCATTCCTTAAAGGTTGAACATTCCATTATAAAAGTATTTTTGATAATCACAAAAACACGTTAGCATATAGAAAAGGTATTTGCTACTATTTTAGGGTATAACACTTGCACATTTGCTGTAATTTTTGAAATTGTCATACTAACTACCTGGTTTTAGGTTACTGCATACACATATTAATCAAGAGAAATATATAACGAAATTGGCTCTTCCCCACACTACATACACAGGAATGAATGGTTTTCCTCTCAGTCTCTTCAATTAACTCAAATAAGTTGGTAGAAGAACTTGATGGTTTTTGGTGGTTTCTGATGCCAGCCCAGATCTCCAGATCATGACTGTTCACAGCTGATCATCAAAAGAACAACAAATAGTTAGTATGTCACAATTATATATTAACTATCTCTTACTTTCACTGCGTCACATGTTACAAGTTCAGGTAAAGTTTTTAAGTCAGAGTAAAAAACATTCTTACTCTACTCAGAGAGGCAACAGAACTCTCTATTTTGGCCAGCAGCATTAAATAGAGCAAAATCAACAGCTGGTGACAACAACTAAGGTTAAAATTAAGGAGAATGTTAAAAACTACTACGTAGGTGAAAGAAAATCTAAACCAAATTAGAATCAACTGAATAGAGTGAGCCACTGTAGCTTTATTTGTTATATCTTTCATAGCATTTGTGGTGGGTTGACCTTGGCTGGCTGCCAGATGCCCATCCAACTGCCTTCTCACTCCCTCTCTCCAACAGGACAGCAGGAAGAAAACAAGATGAAAAGGCTCATAGGTCAAGATAAGAACAGGGAGATCGTTTACCCATTACCACCATGGGCAAAACAGACTCAGGGAAAACTATTTATTGCAAATTAAGATAGGCTTGTAGAGCAAGACACAAAAATAAATCCAAACGACATCTTCTCCCCCATCACATGCCCTTTTTTCCCAGGCTCCACGAAGAGTAAAATTTTTGCTCATGATTTTATCTTTAAGTTGCTTATTTACGAATGGACTCAGAACAGCAGATTCTTGCATTAAGCTCCTGTAAAACTTATTCTTTTGTTATTGTTGTTTCAGGGAACAGGAGAAAGTGAAGGAAATAATTACGATCTTGACACTCTCCTGACATAACTACCGTAAAACTGAAAGCAATCATATGTTCAAAGTAAAGTAATACAAATGCAGGTCAACAACTGAACAGTTCTGTTACATAAGCAAAAATCTCTTGAAGCTTTGGTAGATAAATTTGTTGCAAAGTTCCAACAGAAGGCTAGCAAACATGTACAGGTAAAATGCTGCCCAAGACAACCAGAGTCTCCAATCCTTGTGAACGTGAATGTCTCAGAGTAAACAATATCATCTGTACTTGGCTTGGACAATCATGACATTAAAGCGAACTTGTCTTCCCAGAAGGATGGAAAGAAGATACATATTCATTCCTTTTAATGAAGGCAGTTTCTTCACAAAAGCCAAGCTGCCTGAAATACTTATCTAGACATTTATTTTAAACTGAAGTCCTGTGAATAACCTTCCCTTCCTCAAAAATGCATTTTAAAAAGATTTAAAAAACAATTAAGTTTTAGCAATAAACAGGAATACCATGCTTTCTTGTTGCAGAATGTAAATGATTGCATTGCTGAGAAAAGGGAAAATTAAGTCTTCTAAGTAGCCAATGAACAGGAGTGGAACAAATTTTCTCTCTTCAAATATATCCTTATAGTAATATGAGGAGAATACTTCCATGATTGTGTAGAGATTTCTTCAAGACCTATTCAATTTCTTATTGTTCAGCTTACAGCGCCAGCAAAAAAGGCCTGTTAAAGCTAACATCTGCTAACTAATCATGAAACAGACCATCACAATATTTTATAGGGTTTGAACATAGCTGTGAATTTTGATTACTACCAACTTTGACTGGATTAAAGAAGTACTTTACTGTGAGACTTATGAAACTACAAAAGCTTATTCTTTTATAGGAAATGCTTCTAAAAATAAAAATTTTCATTCTGGGTTCTGAAAATATGAGCCAGCATTACAAGTATGTCTAATACTAAAGACAGAAATAAATCAAATCAGGTGAATTATGTTCTTCTGATTTTTTTATTAAATATTTAATTTTTAGAGTGTTAACATCCTACTGCAGTGATTCTGACATGCAAATATTCTTAGGATGGGCTGCTGCACAGACCTGCTCTTCTGGCTTCCATTCTATATGTTTTGCTGCTTGACACCAAGAGTACATGCATATATGCTGTATTTCAAGTTCTTTGGATCATTTCCTTTGAGGTGATACATTTGTATCTGAGTGAGGCAATATAGAAATTTGCTTATGAGCATCTTCTGACCAGCTGCACTCAAGTTGGAACCACTATATTTTGTGTAAACATTCCCTTGATGCAGAAGTCAGCTGGATTAGAAAAGCTTTCTATTAAGCCATTGAGTCCATACCTTTGCATTGTGATGGGATTCATTTCTGCTCTGTGTTTAACAAATTATAACCTGCTGAGCAATTCTTTACTATTTCCAATAACACTACTATTTTCCAGTTTCCATTTAAACTAACTGGGATTACCTCTCTTATACACATGCATACTGTGCATGCACACAGAGAGTTTGTTTCTTTTGCTATCTTTTCCAACTTCTTAATTCCAAAATGCTTGCACTTTAAAATTAAAAATCCACATTATTAAAACCAAAAAAGTCTCCCTCACTGCAAGATAAAAATCCATTACGAGAACATTCAATACCTCACTGTAGTTCTGCATTTAATTTGAATGAACAGCTCCCTCCCTTCAAGAAAGGTATCAACTATCCCCCTTGCTCCAGAGAACTATGCATTCTAGGAGAACTAAGTATGCAGAGGATGCTAAACACCATTGTCAGATCATATTAATCAAAAGAGGGACAACCAAAGCATTATGTCAAAGGCTTGTTAATAACTGGAGAGCATAATGAATGTACGTACCAGCAGGGTAGCCGTTGATCCACAGTCCATCACAGATGTCACCAGAACAATTAACTATAGTGCCCCGTTCACTGAATACGTCATTTCTCCACTGCCCCTTTAAACAGAAATACACACGGATTTGAGATTTCAACAACACCACAGCTAAATTATAAAGAAGAGATTATTTCAGCCAATTTTCAATAGCAAAGTGGGTGGTCCTCAAGGCTTTTTATAAATACCCTTCCAACATTTGTGTGAAAAGTTGAATAGAAGACCACACAACAACCAAGGATTATGTGGCACTCCTCTAAAGGGGAAAGGGGGCAGAATTAAACATTTCTTGCCCAAGGTTTGTTACTGTGGGACACTATTATCTGAGGTCCTTCAGTTCATATATTACATTGCATTAAATTGCATGGCAAGAATGAATAACTGCTTTGTCACATACAGAATCACACATTATTTCGCTTTTTAAAGATTGTGAAAAGTGAAATAACATACCAAACTCAATTCCAAAAAGCTTTGTTATTTAAATCTGGACTCCATTTCACCCAAGAAATACCCTTTAGCTAAAGGTTTAGGGATTCCTAAGGCTGCAAAGCCAAATACCACAGAAGCTTAGGTATGAGCCACTTAAAAGTTCTAGCGACGTTAAACTTGCACACGTAATCGTGCAATTTAGTATTACATCATGATGGATGTGCAGTTTTTCTAGTGTACCCTTTCCTACTCAATATAGCATAATCTTGAGATAATTAGTTCACAGCCACAATTTTACCAACGTTAACTGATAACAGAGTCAACCGATTCCTCTTTGTGGTCCTGTACTAGGGGAAGATAAAAAAAAATTGTAATTGTCAAACATTTCACCAGTTTTTGCTGACAGGACAGGGAAAGTCACAATCAGAAATACCAGTTTCAGTTTAGATGTGAGAAGAGAGTATAGTATCGTGTTTTATAGCATGCACTTTTTTTCCAAAATACGTATCAAAAACATCTTGAAGCATAGAGCGGGCACTGAAAATTAGCCTGAATTGCTCCCATATTATTGGAAGAGTTTAAACTGGTAAGGAAATAATCAGACAATGGTCAAAGTTCAGTCAAAAGTCAAGGTATGGAAAGTAATCTCAGTAGCAAAAGTCACTTGTTTTACACGGTACTAAATCCTGTTTAGCTATCAGACAGCATTCTTTCAACGTTAGAGTACATAAGGAACTGGAGAATAAGAATATTTAAATTCTAAAGTGATCGTTCTTCTATTAAGTTGGTTATCGGGCTTTTCATGAGATAACAGCAGAGGTACCAAATAAAGTGCCACTATAATTCTAAAATGTATGTGAGCCCAGTTGAAACTCAGGTGGATTTAGCAGCTAAAGTTCCAGCACTTTGTTTACACCTTTAGCAATTACAGGTGTAAACTGGAAGATAAAAGCAAAGACAGAGCAGCTCCTTGGAAATATGCTTCTGAAACTACTTGCTTTGGTTGAATCCTTCCATCACTTTAAAGCACATGCTGCAATCTTCAGCAGTTACCCCAGTGATAGCAGTACTGTTGGTAACTAATGTACACAAGCTTCAAGCTCCACTGGCACTTCCACAATCTTCTCTGCCTAGTGGAAGAGACCTTTAAAAAACAGCAGCCAGCTAGTTATACTCCTGAATGTACATAACTGGAAGGAGGTCTGGAAAAAACTCACTGTAACTCGAATTGTATCTAAATTATGTACTGAAACCATTGGGGCCTTCATCTTGCATCATCATATGTAAACATGCAAAAGGATTCAGATGTGTGCTGCTTCCTCTAGGGAAGGAAAAAGGACGGGGGTATAAAATATGCAGCCTCTCTCAGTGGTTCCTTATCGCTACCTGTAAAGGCATTGTGCTTGCCTTCAATCAATTCTGATGATTGCCTACTATTAATGTCACTCATTCTCGTACGTAATTAAGCCACCTCTTTCTTGGATGTGCCTTTGTCTCTCTCTGGCACATTTCCTTGTCTAATCCTCTTTTCCAGATGGCATAAGGACGATAGATAAGTGTTGCTAAAAGTTGCTTAGCAATGCAACACATGCAAGGTTTGGAAATGCTGACGTCCACATAAGCACTATCTATACATCACACATTTATGCAGAGAAACAAAGGCGTGAACAACCAGAGTGACATAGGGGCCTCCAGAAAAAGAGCTACCAGTTAGTATACAAACAAAGTAGAGCAGGAAACAGGGAAAAAGAAAAAGCTACAAGCTTCCAGTGATGTGCTGTATTATGCTATGAGGTATTTTTGTTTGTGTTTGGTTTTGTTTTTAAACTAGAACAGGAAATGCTTCTTTAAACAAAGCAAAATCCTGGAGCTTTAGTGAGGTGCCATATTTTCTGTGATTCAGAGACACACAATGCAGTACACACAAAGACATTACGATCTATTAATAGAGACCAGAACAGAGAGAAAAAAGTTCATAAAGAACAGTAACTGATGTATCAACCACAGAAATCCCCCTATCTTAAGAATCAGTAATAAGGATTTTATTCTGGTAACTGCACAATGTAGTTGTGGAGTGTTTCTGAACTCTAAAGTAAATGTGTTTATATGGAATTTATTAAACCACAGTTAAACATTATGGGTAATAAATAAGAACATTTATTACACGAACAGTAATAATTTCACAAGGTCATATTATTAATTAATTTCTGCAACAGCCAACCTAAAAAGGTTAGCATGACTCACAGAATCACAGAAACACTAGGTTGGA
>NW_010556761.1:0-30381 GCF_000687285.1 Phaethon lepturus
TATATTATTATATATAGAGCTTTATTCAAACAAAATATGAGCTTTCTAGATTTTGTTTATGGAGGAATTATCTGTGCTACTTTACTGGAAAGGATTCTCTCATCTGTGGCTAGAAGACTTTCTTTTTCATACAGATTCTTTGTATTGTTTCAATTTGTAACCCAGAAGCAACACAGGACTTTTCTCAAGGTAATCTCCATGCCTATTGTAAGGGTAGTGATCCTGTGTATGACATTCGTCTTATTGAAAGATAATCAGTGTTAAGTTGTTCAGTTCAAAGCTTGGTAAACAAGAGTTGACTACCTGGTTAGATTTTTCCCTTGGTTCACTCTTTATGTCTGATTGAGACTTCTACTGATCATGAATCTCTGCAGATCAGACAGGTGTGACCATCTGGGGCTTGCAGATCTTTTAGTATGGCTTTCTGTGCTGGTCATAATACCACCATCCTGATTTGATGTAAATACAGGCTGGATTGGGTCATTTCTGCTTAATTCATGTATGGAGGTCACCTCTGTGAACCAGGCAGGTGGGACTGCACCTGGAGGTTCAGAGCAAAAGCTAATACCTGAAATGGTATTAGGAGCCATTGCATTGTTACTGGGGGTCTCATGGATTCATAGGGTGGGACTTATCTCACACGTTACACATTGGAATATTTGTGTTTACATGTAAGTCTGAGCTCCCATTATTGCCAGTGGAATGGGGTTTAGTTGCCCTCACATCAGTGCCCAGTGCCCTTTGAGATGCTTTAGGGTAACCAAGACCTGCAGGGCTAGCAGATACGACACAGAATCTACAAGAGTCTTGTGCCCCTTAGAATAGCTGCTGCTGCTTGGAGAGAGATCTCAGGGCACTAGTAGCACGAGGTGCCTATGTGTGGCCATCTGAATCCTTCCTTAGATCTCCATTGACTGCACTAGATGAACTAGATGAGTTGAATTAGATGCTGAGCATTTAAGCAAGTGCTCAAGCCACACTGCTCAAGTCGCAGAATGCAAAGGTAGGAACTGGGAGAATGGAGAACCACCCACTGTAGGAGACGATCGGGTTCACAGAATCACAGAATCATGGAATCACAGAATCATGAAGGTTGGAAAAGACCTTCAAGATCATCAAGTCCAACCATCGACCCAAGACCACCATGCCCACTAAACCATGTCCTGAAGTGCCATGTCCACACATTTTTTGAATACTTCTAGTGATGGTGACTCCACCACCTCTCTGGGCAGCCTGTTCCAATGTTTGACCACTCTCTTAGTAAAGAAATTTTTCCTAGTATCTAGTCTGAGATAGTCTAAATCTAGGGTTCGAGACTATGTAAGGAACCTGGAGGTGCACAAGTACAATGGGATCTGATGAGATGCATCTGTGGGTCCCGAGGGAACTGGTGAATAAAGTTGCTAAACCACTATACATCATATTTGAGAAGTTGTGGCAGTCTGGTAAAGTTCCCACTGACTGGAAAGGGGGAAACATAACCCCTATTTTTAAAAAGGGAAAAAAGGAAGACCCAGGGAAGTACAGGCCAGTCAGTCTCACCTCTGTGCCTAACAAGATCATGGAGCAGATCCTCCTGGAGACTATGCTAAGACACATGGAAAATAAGGAGGTGATTGGTGACAGCTGACATAGTTTCACTGAGGGAAAATCATGCCTGGCAAATTTGGTGACCTCTATGACGGGGTTACAGCGTTGATGGATAAGGGAAGAGTGACTGACATCATCTACTTGGACTTGTGCAAAGCATTTGACATGGTCCCACATGACATCCTCGTCTCTAAATTGGACACTTGTGCAAAGCATTTGACATAGTCCCACATGACATCCTCGTCTCTAAATTGGAGAGACATGGATTTGACAGATGCCTCTCAGTGGATAAGGAATTGGCTGGATGGAAGCACTCAGAGTTGTGGTCAACAGCTTGATGTCCAAGTGGAGACCAGTGATGAGTGGTGTTCCTCAGGTTGGTATTGGGACCAGTACTGTCCTACATCTTTTTCGGTGACATGGACAGTGGCATTGAGTGCATCCTCAGCAAGTTTGCTGATCACACCAAGCTGTGTGGTGCGGTTGACACACTGGAGGGAAGGGATGCCATCCAGAGGGACCTGGACAGCTTGAGAGTTGGGCCCATGGGAACCTCATGAGGTTCAACAAGTCCAAGTGCAAGGTCCTACACATGGGTCGGGACAATCCCAAGCACAAATAGAGACTGGGTGGAGAATGGATTTGGAGCAGCCCTGAGGAGAAGGACTTGGGGTTACTGTTGGGTGAAAAGCTGGACATGAGCCAGCAATGTGTGCTTGCAGCCCAGAAAGCCAGCCATATTCTGGGCTGCATCAAAAGCAGTGTGGCCAGTAGATTGAGGGAGGTGATTGTGCCCCTCTACTCCACTCTCATTAGACCCCACCTGGAGTACTGTGTCCAGTGCTGGGGCCCCCAGCATAAGAAGGTCATGGACCTGTTGGAGCAGGTCCAGAGGAGGGCCACAAAAATGATCAGAGGGGTGGAGCACCTCTCCTACAAAGACACACTGAGAGAGTTGGGGTTATTCAGCCAGGGAAGAGAAGGCTCCAGAGAATAGCCTTCCAGTACCTGAAGGGGGCCCACAAGAAAGCTGGAGAGGGACTTTTTACAAGGCCATGTAGTGATAGGACAATGGGCAATGGTTTTAAACAGAAAGAGGGTAGATGTAGATTAGATATAAGGAAGAAATTCTTCACTATGAGGGTGGTGAGGCACTGGAACAGATTGTCCAAAGAAGTTATGGATGCACCATCCCTGGAAGTGTTCAAGGCCATGTTGGATGGGGCTTTGAGCAATGTGATCTAGTGGAAGGTGCCCCTGCCCATGGCAGGGGGGCTGGAACTAGATGATCTTTCAGGTCGCTTTCAACCCAAACTATTCTGTGATTCTGTGGTTCTATGACCCCTATATAGGCACTTCCACATCGTGTTCATAGGAACAATTCCAGGTGTTTCATAGAAATCTTCAAATTGAATGCCATATAGCATGTAGTCTGCAAGATGGAAGTTACATCCAAATTTATAGCTCAAATGCGTATATGAAATCTTCTCTGAGAAAGTGATTTAATCACAGATGCTTTGGCTATAAAAAAAAAAAAAAAAGCCACAAGTGTTTTGCCTTGATGCCCCTGCTGCTGAGTGCACATAGGCTGTAGGTTTTTCTTGTCTGGCTGTTGTTAATTCTTAGTAGTCAAATTCAATCAATCATTCTTTTAGTAGATGAAAGTTTCATGACAGACAAGCAGATTTGATAACTCGCTTTCTATCCAGAACTGCAAAGGTGAGGCACTCACTGCTCCAGGGCTTATTTATTTCTGTACATTGCACCATTCTTATTCTTGGAAACAGAAGATTTGGCCTCATTACATCTCTAAATATCCCTCCATAATGGCATGGCAGCAGTTCTCACTGTTTCCATTCTGATTTTCACAGCGGGTCACATCAGTGCACGCTTCCATTTATAATGATACTTGGATGAGCTATTCGTTTCGGTGTATGCTTTGCACTCGCTTGGCATCAGCCCTCTGGCTGAAGCTACGTACGCTGCTCCTGCAGCTGCCTGCGGGGCGCTGAGGAATGTGCTTTCATCACATCCACACAATCCAGTTACTGCGCGCAGGCATAAAGTTAACCTTGAGCATCAGCGTTTGCGTGATCAAAGCTCAATCTAAAGACGCAGGCAATCTCCCTAGCGCTTCCTATTTTCAGATGTTGCAATAACACTATTTAAATAGAGGTGATGATGTTGGTTTACTTTCCCACTGCCTCAAATGACATACCAGGCAGTCTAGCCCTGCTTTCTTGTACTTCCCAAAATAAAGCTGACTGTGTTGTATGTTGTTGCACAATTTGTATTACTGCCACTGGTCCTTATAATTTAAAAAGTTGCATTTCTTAAGTCTGGTGCAGTTGCAAGCTGAGGATATGGAAAAACTCTCACGTATTAAGAAACTATGTAGACAGTCCAACAGTGGTCCACTAGAGGGGATTATTTCGAATCGTAGGTTCATAGAATCATTTAGGTTGGAAAAGACCCTTAAGATCATTGAGTCCAATCATTAACCTAACACTACCAAGGCCACCACTAAGCCATATCCCTAAGCGTCAAATCTACTTTGTATGTTTGCTGTACAAAGAAAATATTTATGGTGGTTTGGGTTGGGTTTTTTTGGGGAAGGTGTGTGGGTTTTTTTGTCAATGGTTTATGGATGAGACATATAAACATATCTAAAGTTTTCCACATTTATCCTAGGTTTCCAGAAGCTGAGAAGTTCTTCCAAAATTTACAGAAAAAAATCTCTAAGCTGTGTAAATGAGGCTGTAAAGTGCTTAGCTACTATAGTGATGAGAGCCACACAGAGAGTTTTGGGGTTTTGGCTGGGGGGGTGTGGTGTTTTGGGTTTTTTTTTCACATAAGTAACTATTGTTTGTGGTCTGGCTTTGAGTTGTGATTCTGCGTGTGAAACATATTTCAGTAAGTAGTTGCTCCAGCACCTTGATCCCGTGAATGGGTGCTTTTGCAGAACCTCAGGAAACTACCAAATGAAGTAATCTTGGCTTAGAAGAGGGACCAACTACACTGGCAGTGGTGCTAGGGAATATAAGCACTCCGCTGATATCAGTAATAATTTTCCTCAGACTTTACATTTTATGGGAAGGTAACAACCCTCTGAACATCTTCATCAAAACAGTCTCTCAACGGCATCATCTCTGAACTGACTGAAAAGAAGATCTATAGGACATCTGCCTGGAGTCTCTAAAGTGTTGGGTATGTGGGTCTGAGGGAGGACTGTAGAACAGGGTTGCTGATGGTATAAAGTCAGGGCAGATCCCTGACTTTATAGATACTTAGATACTAGAAGGATTTACAGTGATCAACCTGATGGCATTGCCATGCTGCCAACTTGGGATGCTGTGAATAGTAAGGAAAGAGAAAAGTGAACAGTGTAAAATTTGAGAGGCATGCAAATAAGACAGGCATAGCTCATAAACAAAAACATGTTACAGTGGGAACATGCCACTGAGTTTTGTTTCATATTTCAAAAGAGTGGCACACCTCAATCCTGGAACTGTCACTTCTGCATGATATGTTCTCAGCAGACTCTCAGTAATGACTGCTACAATGCCACACTTCATAAAATATACTTAAATCTTTGAATTTATACAGTTGGTACAATAAATACCATTTGCGGAATGTGGTTTCTAAATTAGATAACAATTTTTTGTACACTTGGCAGATAAAAATATACTCTGTAGAACCTCTCATTTTGTCAACTTCTACTAAACAGATGGAGTGCCTTTTCTGTTCACATGGAATCACGTCAGTGAATCTGGTCTTAAAGGAAAACACCTCCTGTCCTTTAAATCAACATTTCTCTCTAGGTTTGTGGGTGGATGAGGCCTTCAAGCAGTGAAATAATGCTGTGGCCAATCTAGAGGGTAAACCCAACATAACAATAGTGATACTACAAACTACACTATTTGGGAGGATGGGTGGTTCAAGAGGATGTCTAAATTACATAGTGCTGGAGGATAACTATTATCAGGACCTGTGAGAGATGGGCTAGAATGGGAATTTTTTTTTGTTGTTTCTGATTTCAATCAAATGCTCAAGACCTTATGACCCCATGACTAAGTTGGCTCTCCAGTTTAGGAATGAGCCTCTAGATGTGCTCATGTTGACATGCAGTAGTTGGCTTGCCTTTGTCTCTCTGCTTTTGGCAAAACGTATAACGGATGTTTCCATGCTGCTTTTGGAGGAGTGTCCGTGAGCCACACTTGGAGCCAGATTCACCATATGGACAGACCAAGGTGAGACTAGGCTCCACCCATTTCTTTGTGAAGTTACAATGGTAAACTCCATGTGTCTTAGGACCTTGTGTATAAACTCATACCTTCTTACCTCACTAGCGTCTACTGAAAGCAAAAAAAGAGGGTGACCTTCTGTTATTAGTATATCTGTTATTAGTACATTGCAAGATGTGCTCAAAGCTGTTTGAGAATGCAGTGGGTAGTCTGAGGAAGAGAAAGTGGTAGGATGCTTCATACTTACAGATGCTGTCATGGCCTACCATGGACTAGAATGTGAACAATGGATCAGAGGTTCAGCTTGCATAAATCACCTATTGTAAAGTTGCAGCTGGCAGCTCATCCTTCCTCGTTTAGCTCTCAACTGCATCACTTCATTGACCTTTTCTGAATAAATTCTGTTATGCATAGAATTGATTTGCCTTGGCCTCCAACCCTGAGGTGGGGACATCTTATTGTATAGTCCTATGTATGAAAAAATAGTTAAGCACTAAAGCTAGTCAAAATGCAAAGCTGACCTGTAAAGCTCCGGCTCTGTATTGTTCAGCTTTCTTATTCCATTACAAAATAAGAAGTATGCAATTTTTTTCCTCCAGGCATTCATCTTACTCATTACGCTGTCAAAGTGTGAAAGCTGGCTGTATAAGAAAAATATAACAGAAATATAACAGAATATAACACAGTTTATGTAAGCCACCAGGACCTGAAATGTTCAACTACTTCACCCTGTGTATATCTTTGCTTTTATAAGAAGACTCATTCACTACAGTGATACACTCCACGGAGTAATGTTACTCGTGTGCATAAACATTAGACAAAAAGTTTGTTTATGGATGCAAATATTTCAAGTGCACATACCCACAGCTAGGAGAAAGAGACAAATGCGAAACGGATTCCTAAAGGGGTAAATGCTGTGTGGTACCTCAACTCCAGTAATGTGCTACAGGAATTAGATTTCATGAGTCTAACTGGCACTGCTGTAAAAAACCTGCTAGTCTATCTGTGGCTTTGTTTGTCCTCCCTAAAGCCCTCCAAGGAACGTCATAGGGAACTGTACCATTGCAAGGCTCTGTCTTTATCCTCTTCATCAACTCCATCTTGTGCAGATGTCCCTGGTACATAAGGCTGAGCATTCAGAAGCTGATCTCTTGACTGCTAACAGTGTTAAACGCGCGGAGGTTTACCATACCAGAGAAACCTTATCTTGTTCAGGAAATCCTCTGAGACGGATGGAGGCTGGGAAGGTGCTTATGTGTCTCCTGTTCCTGTGTTCTTCCCTAAGCATCCACCTAAGACAGGAAGATGTAGTAGGTGGACCTTTAGTGAGAACCAACAGGGCTCTTCTGGTATTTTTGAACAAGCCTACTTTATCGTTGGGTATAGACACAGCACGATGTCTACTTCGCAATGTCTAGAGTTACAGGAAATTAATCATACTCCTAAGAACCTTCTCTTTCTTTGAAAGTAATTTAGCAGCATGTGGAAGAGTATTACTTTCTGCCTTCTGTGTAAATAAAGGGGAAAAAGTTAATATCAGAAGGGAGATATAGTTGCAAATTCGCTATTAGTCTGCTGAAGGAGACTGCTTATGAGTTCATCACTGTGAACGTGGGTGTGAAATCTTTAGATGAATCCTCTGTGTGTAGCCACACTTCAGTGGGCATCAAGTCTTAGTGATTTGTATCATCGAGCTAAACCAAAGATTTCTGGCTAAGATGGGTGACTTTTTATCTGAAACAATTGTTGTGGGTTTTGAAATATACATATATGTACATGTATAAAATTATATACATATATATGTATAAATATATATAAACATCTGATTATTTTAAGACTGAGAAGTAGCATTATGCTGAAATTGTCCTTCCAGTAGCCACTGGGTGAACTCTGAAACCTCCAAGTTCTATGATTTTGGAGTATGATGGGTGTTTTTTGCTTTAATCTCTCCAGAAAAATATATCCTGTTCACTTGTTTGAGTTACTTTAAAACTTTGCACAAACCTCCATTTTCTTCATGGTTAAATTAAGTCAATGATTTATGCAGGATGCTCACTATTTTTTCCCCACATATTTCCTAGAGGTTTTAAAAGGCTTGAGTTTCAGAGGGGGGAAAATGTTATTTTAAATGCCACAGTTGCTACCTAGAGTCCTTGTCATTTCTTCTTGGGAGAGACTGCCCAATTCACTCAGATCAGGCTGGTGTTCTCTCATGTTGTTTTGATTGATTACTGTTCTTTTTTTACTTAATTACTTATGAAGCCTTCTCAGATCCAAATGTAAAACTCTTATTAGCGGAGTTTTCCGGGTTGCTATAAAATAGCTTGTTATGCTAGTTAAGATACAAATCTCTGAGATAAGTGATACAGAAATTCACCCAGTGTATCTGCTTTTAAAAAAAGCAATTAATTTTTTATAAGATGACAATCAAAATTAATATAGCTATATATGTTATTAAACATTTGGTTACTATTTCCCTAACCTGGAGGATAAGATTATATGACCATTTTCAACAGGGTGACAGAGAGCTCGGGGGCATCGGTGGAAACATGCACAGCAGAAATGATTATGCCTTCTATTTTTGTATTATAATCATTAGAATTTCATCAAAATCCACAAGAAAATGAAATAAATGTGTCCATTTTATTTGAGAAAACACACAGTTGAGGAAAAATGTATGCAGCATTACACAGTATCTATAACTTTGTTTTTCTGCAGTCCCATAGTCCACAGATGAAAAAAACATAGAATACTTGGGTTTTGATCTACATTGCAGATTCCAGAGCACTTTTAAACTCTTCATCTCATTTCAGGAGGCCTGACTCAGTTATGGATTATTTTACTTTAAGTTCACCATCTTCAGTTACTTCTTGTTTTCAGTGTTACAACAAATAGGAATATTTTGTTCAAGTTAGCTTTCCATAGTGTAGAAGTAAAAAAAAATAGTGAAAACATTCTTACAGAATTCATGGAAATCGAGGAGTGCATATTTTTATCTCGGTTTTATATATGGTGAAAAGTTAAATGATTTGCCAAGAACTGAAATCAGTGGAGGAATATTAGAACATGAGACATTCTCCGCTCTGCAGCCTACCTGCAGTACTTGGTTGGTGCTAAACCCACAGCTATTAGAAGGAAGCAGCTGATATTTTTGCATTGCAAAAGTTTTAAATATTCCATGGTAGCCTTACAAGCCCACATGAAACATGAGAACATTCTAATCGATTGATGTAACCGCTCTTGCTTTTAGCTGGAGCTTTTATGTGTTGATATTTGCATTTGATCTTCTTGAGAAATCTTGGAGGCGCAAAGATGAAACAGTTATAACTCCATAGAAAAATAAGGAATTAAATCTGGATTTCGGTGGCTGGTGTGAAGTTTCAGGGAATAGAAGTAGCGATTTAGGGGAAGGGAGTGCTGAATAATTATTTAGTGCCTGTTGGAAACACAAGTAAGGGCAAGGGAGATAACTTCCCCAAGATCACAGCATTAGCTAGAAGTGGATTTGAAATTCCTCTCTCTCTGCCCCAAGCTCTAATAACTACTCTTTTCCCTTATGAAATGTGGCACTTGCATATTTTGATGTAAAGAAAACAGGGTGTATATGTGTTAGCACAACAGTGACGGTGGCTGGCATGTTACATGCTGTAGAAACACCTTTATGCTGTACTAGTCCACAACAGAGCTGATGGTGTTTAAAAAGTTCACATTTGTACGTGGCAAGGGTAAGGTGATCAGCATAATAAAAACGCCCGTCCTCTTTATCTGTCACATGTATACAGCTCTTGATTGATATGTAAATGCTACTTATGGATGCCCTCAATTGTCATGGCTATTAGGATGTTTATTGGATTAATATATTAGCTTAACTAAATAACTGTCAGTGTAGACCAGACTGTCATGGAAGAGAATAATGATGCCAACCACTACAGAAGTCTTACCTGATCATGTCCAGCCTTCATCTGATCTACAAAGTTGGCTTTGAACAGTAGCTGGAAATTCCCAAACACGTGAAGAAACACTGACAGGTAAAAACTGAAACACAGGCCAAGTGACCTGAGTTAAAGCAAGCTGTTGGGTCACTCTGGTCCTCAAGGACCTCAGTGAAATGTTGCAGGATATTCTGGCACAAAGCCTAAGAGGGGATCAACTGTGGGATTTACCTCAGAGAGATATATGGCCAAACACCTCCGCACATGGAATTATAGAGTCTGAGGCAAAAATGCTGCCAGCCTTGTTATGACAGCCTTTGGTACATTCAACACTTTCCTTCCTGGAATCTCTCAGTGTATCTGTTAATAAGCATCAGAAGTGCTACATTCTTAAGCTCTTTTTAAATGTCTCCTCATGTCGATGCAGTCTGAATCAGTGGTTTCCTTCGCCTTCTACACTCTGCCCTCGGTAGCTCATTTGTTGTTGGGCCAAGTGCGCTGTGCAGACATCGGGGCTCAGGTCTGCTCACGAGCAGCAGTCTGGGCAAAACACTCTCTCCTCATTAGTGCTTCTCGTACTTCTGTGGCTGCCAGTAGCCTCCATCCTGGAGTGCCATCACCTCTGGCTTCAGGTAGTAGAATACCTCTCCTCCTGTGCTTTCTTTATCAAGGCCAAACTTACAACATTTCTTGTTTTCTATTGTTACTTTTTTTATTTGGCCTTTGCCTCATGATTGTGTTACACCTTGCAAATAACAGTCTTGCTGTGTAATTACTATCCTTTGCCCTCTCCAGATGAGTTACCAGGGGGTGGAGGAGATGTGGCCCCATTAGCTACGTGCTACCAAAGACTTTGTGCGGGGAAGCAATGCTTTTCTTTCCCAGGCTGTATTATCATGGGTGATTTCAAGTCAGTGTTGTTTCAATTCCTTCTTCCCAGTGCTTTCCTCTTCATTTATATTTTTTTTAAATCAGGAGTAGTTGTGAGACAGTGTCTGCTTGCAGATGGGCATCCTTGTCCCTTACAACTCTGCAGCTGTCGCATGTGTTGCATAGCTGCACTTTGTTAGTCTGGATTGTGTGATTGTGATTGCCTGTGGTGAAAGGAACTGTTGCTCCTTGCAAATGAAGACATTTGGCTGAGCTGGTTCCTGATGGAGAGCAGAGAGGGTAAAGAATGCTAATTTGGAAAGGGGATAGGAAGTATCCCCTTGCCACATACAAAGTGCATAGGAAGGGGCTGAGAAGTTGGGAGACAGACGGACTATGTGTTTTTCCCCGCTTCTCAGACTCTTCCTCTACTCTCTTCTTCCTGCTCCTTCACAGACTCCTGAGAGACAGGACATCTCATCTCTCACTCCATCCTCCTCTTTGGCCCCACAGATCCTTCTCTACATCTTCCTTGCCGCAGGTGTCTAGAAGTCCCCACCAGACCTTATTCATCTTACTGAGCCTGCCGAGCTGTTAGAAAGATGGAGGTGATCAAGATGAGATAGAACAGGATCTAGAGCTGCGCTTTGCTCTTAAGATCAGGGCTGAGGTGAATATCTGGAAGATGTTAAGGTTTTCTTCTCCTGCTGCCATTTCTGCATAAGCTTATTGGTTTAAGACTTAATGGAGGAGCAATTGTCATTGGATATTACAACCAAGATTTAAAAAAAAAGTGCTTTTAAAACTTATATTTGTGTTTATTGGATGCTATGTCAAGGTCACAGTTTAAATATGAAATCTTCTGGTACATCTAGAAAAGTAGTATTTTCAGTAATTGCTAGCATGGCAGAGTATTTAACAACAGACACTCTTTAAGTGTCCATAAGCACTTAAACATGATCTTGTTAGTAAATTAATTTCCAAATATGACCTATATTAAAAATAACAACACATAGTAGCAGAAAAGCAATGTAAATCCAATAGTGTAAGCGTGCACCTAGATTCAGAGCCTTTTCTTTCAGTTCCCCTAATGTACTGAGGGGTTCCCAAACACTAAATATAACTACAGTCAGAGTGTTTGCTATTCCTGTCTATTTAGGAATTTCCATCACACGTTCTTAAAGCAATGATAATTTAAAATTTCCCATAAACAAAAGCAAACTTAAAAAAATGCCAATTGACTTAAAATCTTAGCACTTCTGATTGCTAGTAGATGTCTAAGTGAGAATAAAACAGGTTGTACCTTTAGGAAGATTTTTACTTTATATGGTTTTGGAAATATTTTGGAAACTACTTTCAAGTGTATTAAAATCTTCAGAAAGGATAAACCTGACCTCACTTAACTGGGTAATTATTATTTTTTTCTTAATCAAAAGAAAAGAACCGGAAGAAGAAAAGAAGAAAAAAAAAAGCCTGCAAGAAAAGCAGCATGTTGTTTTACTTAAGGTACACTCAGATAAGTACTCATTATCAAAGCCCATTTTTAGGAAAGCATTTCTTCCCTCTGTGTTCTTGCATGCTGAAACTGGTTTAGGCAAAGACAGGTTGCTTTTCATTCTAGCTGATGGTCCTTTGTTAGATATCAGAAGAGACAGAAACTTCTCAGGCTGTGCTAATCTTATCATGACTGACCACATATATTCTTCAGTAGTTGACACAACTGTTGACAGCCGACTCCAGTGAGAGAATAAAATATATGGAGTGAAGACCAAATAACCGTCAGGGGGGATCAATAATAACCTGATGGGCTCTTCATTTCCAGGTATCCATTGGGCATTGGTGGGTGGTGGAACTCCCTCTGGAGCTCACCAGGTCTGTTCTAGACACATCCCAGAGGAGAAGTCTGCTGACTCCTGATACCATTTAGAACAGGGTGATACTTCCTATTTCCTAAATATTTCTTTTAACTCTAAAACATACAGATTTTACCTTTAGCAATGTTTTTAATTTTCAACAGTTACTGACAGAGGAAAAACAAATAATCTGTGGTTACATAAATGTATGTGTTTTCTTTTGACAAGGTAAAAAAAAATCCCACTTTAACATGTTTGGAAAATCCATGTATTAAAAAAATCACATTAAACCCATAAATGAAACAAACCTGCTTCAAATCAATTTCTTTAATTTATGCCTAATCAGAAAATGTAGGGAGAGGCTTGTCTAAGTAAATTCAGACATTTCCACACTTTAAAAGAAGTAGATTAAAAGTCACCCTTCACCGTGGATGCCTGAAATTAGCTGAGATTAATTCTACCCCACTTGTTTGTAAAATTAGGCCTTTTCTCTGCTTACGTTGATTTCAGTGCTATTAAGGTATCATAAACATTTTCTTTTTGTAGTCTTTGGCCTACATTTTTTTGTGTTTCTCTCATAAGAATAGTATGAAGAGTAATTATTCAAGGAAAATGCTGTTCTGAAGAACTACGGGGTTCAATTAAGGAAAGCGGCAAATGCATTTCTAAGAACGATCACAGAACCATAGAATCATAGAATCATTTGTGTTGGAAGAGACCTTTAAGATCATCGAATCCATCATAAACCTAACACTGCCAAGTCCACCACTGAACCACGTCCCTATGTGCCACTTCTACACATCTTTTAAATCCCTCCAGGGACGGTCACTCAACCCCTTCCCTGGGCAGCCTGTTCCAATGCTTGACAACCCTTTCAGTGAAGACGTTTTTCCTAATATCCAATCTAAAGCTGCCCGGGTGCAACTTGAGGCCATTTCCTCTCATCCTGTCACTTACTACTTGTTAGGTAACATTTCTTTTCCATTGCTGTGGGCTTCTATCCTGCTTCCACAATTTGTGTACCACTGAAGATCGTTTTCAATGATTCATAATGAAGGAATGTACCTTAATGCTGAAAAGTTACCATTTTTTTATCATCAGCACACAGTAGTGTAGATTATGTCGTTCAGAAAGATCCTTGTCCTCTTGGGGTCACAAAGGTAGGGGCTATTCATACTTTTGGCTTCTGAGAATTAAAATGGGTGTTAACGTGCAGATAGGCTTCTTTGAAAACATTATGAAATCCCTCTTTTATCAGTGGAGAAAAGGACAATTTGAGTGACATTATAAACACAAAGAGGGCCAGCTATGTGCCTACAGCTGGTAGAGGAGGACACATGAAATCTGAAGGCAAGAGCATGGCCCGTAGGTAATTGAACAAGGACAGGAAAGATTCAGGGTTTGTTTCTGGTCTGCTGGGGTCTTGCACAAAACACTTTGACTTCCTGGAGAGGGACCGTTCACGCAAGTGTCTGTCTACAGCTGAACTAGGCACTAGTCTTTACAGACCAGCGGTACAGTCGGTACATAGAAAGAGGCACCTCCAAGAGGGATAGTTGCCATTAGCAGCAATCACAGGATAAAATGAATTGGCCTCTGGAGGCATTTGTATTCCTCTGCTGTATATAAATGGAAGGTTACCAGCTCTGTCTTGGAAACCTTAATTTTCTATACCTCACTCTCTGCAAATCTGTGTATGCTCTGTGTATGTAGATTTCCAGCTGCTTTCTAGCTTTCTTCTCCTTTATTTTTGCTGTTTCAGCTCATTAATGAAAGCTTTCAGGAGACCAATAAGTTCTCATTTGCTGGGGTGCTTCTAATCTCAGAAATGAAAACTCCAAGTCCATCTTGTGGTTATAAATCATGTTGTTATTGTTATTATTAATTTTCTTATTATGATAGTATCTAGAAACTAAATCAGGTCAGCATGTCTCTTGGGATAAACACTGTGCAGATCTCAACATGCTCAGAAGGGAAGAGGTTTTTATCCTTTAAACAGTAAGAGTTTATAGCCACTTGTTTGCCTCCTTCCTTCCCTTTGTATTTATTCCGGAAAGCATGGGCTTCAATGAGATTTTCTACTCTTAGCTAATGCTCCTAAAATTGCATCAGTCCCTAACTGATGGGCTGTATTAACAGTAGAAGTGTAAACTCTAAGAAATCAAAATCTATTCTCTATGCAAATGGAATCTATTCAGAAAAAAATCCTCAAACTCAGCACTTTGCGTTTGTCAGATATTTTCTGAATGCTTTGTAGGAATCTCGTATTTTCTCCAGTGATGCTGGGTTCTTAATCCTGAGTGGTTTGACTCCTACTTGGTCCAGAAAATACAGCAAAATGGGTTATTTTGGTGCCGTTGTTTAGCTGGTTAGTTTGTTACAGCCTCCCGCATGCTCCATCACAGACCATGAATTTGTGAAGTCAGCAAATGCCGTTATGGCCATTTAGCTCACAACGCAGAAACGTGCTGTATAGGTCCAGCTGCCTCCGGTTTAGCCCTGTGTGTTGAGACGGCTATTGCTTCAGCTTTCCCACAGCGTGTTTTAATGGGCTGGGTTGTAGCATGAGAGCGCTTTGTTTCCAAATTCAATTAATCTTAGGCTTAAAGCTAAACACAGAAAGGTCAGTCTCATATGAAAGGTGTACAGCGTGCTCTAACTCAGCGCTACAGGTTCTAAACACATTAAAGGTGTGTTCAAGACACCTTTTCATTCTGCCTGTTGCCCAGAGTTGGGTGTGAACAGATGTCAGCTGGGTTAAATCATTTTAGTTTGGTCTCTGCAAATTCCTGTGAAGAACACTGATTCTTCGGCAATACAGGTCATCTCCATGAGTACTTCCTACTTCAAAGACCCTGATAGTTATTTTGGGCAGCAAGGCACAGCTACACATATGAACGAAATTAAAAACTGCACTTGATCTCTTGGAGCAATGCTGGTTCTGTTGTCTAGTTTGTCAAGACCTATCCACCGGAGGCTCCAAATTTAATGATGGCTAGTGTTAGAGATTAAAAGCCAAAGTCATGCTGTTTGAGTTATGTGTAAGTAAAACTGTGGAAGTTATTTCTAATTCATTGTTCACTTTTCTCTTATTTGGTGCTATTGGTTGGTGAAAACCAATCATTCATTAAATAAAGACACTGTGATTAGGAAAAGAATTCCTATGTGTGTAATAAACATATGGATTTCCATAAAAATCATGGAGAATTTTACAAAACTGAAAGCAAAAGCAAAGACCCAGTGGAAGTGTGCAGCTCTCCACAATTTGAGGCTATTTTTACAGGAAAGATTTTCTAGGCCTGATTTTTCTTTTATTTTCCCGACAGATGGGATTCCTGTCCCCAAGTTTAGACATTTACAGTACAGACATGTCCCTGTGAGCAGGTCAGCCCAGGTTGCCTTTATAGGCAATGGTAGGAAAGAGAGACTTTTAGAAGACAATCTCTCTGACCCAATTTAAGTATCTTCTTTATGGTGACAGAAATCACGCTGTAGAGTCCACTGACTGCACTGACTAGATCTCTCTTGACTTTTAAGGGAGCCTAGAGATTTCTCTGCCACTGACAGCTACTCTATAGACTATTAAACTGAGACAAATGATCCCATCCTCATCATCTGCAACTCAGAGGAGAGCTGGCCTGAGCAATGCCCATCTGTCAATTCTTTTATGGACTACTTGGTTTATATTTTCTACAGATTTTGCTTCCAGGAGAGACTTTTAGGGAACATAATCCATAAAAACTAGTACAATTCTTCTGAAGAGGAGTGGTGTTTTGTTCTAAAAAATACAAATTGCTTCTTATTCTCAGAAGTTTCTTATAGGGAGGTTATTAGTTTTTAGCTGAAGAGGGTGAAACGGACTGTTCTTTCACCTCCATAAAACCATCAGTTATTTCAAATGAAATCATGGCTTTCTTGGTGTGGAGCAACACTCAGCTATTGATTTGAGTGGAGACTGGAATTTTAATATTAAACTGACAGGACTGTATTGGAGGAATAACCTTTGCTCGTAATCAGAGTTGGAAAAAAAATTCAACTCAATATTAGATATGCATAATGTAGACAACTGCAATTAAGTCAGACACCTCAGGCTGCTCTTATAGGCAATTAATTGCTAGTGTTGTAGCATTTATACATGGGTCTGATTTAAACGTACACTTTATAATGAGCCGTGCCTGGTTCTTTCACTGGCTGTTAAGGAGTCCAGGTGGTTGGCTTGCAGGCAGAGACTACTGCATGTCCACATGGTCAGAGTGTTCTCACCCGGAGTTTGCAGTCTGTGTTTGCAGATGACCGAGTGCGGGTGCAAGCACAGAAATATTATTAACTGTAATACACCAATAATATCATAAGGGCCTTTAGGATCAGCTAATCAACATGTAAAATTTAAGGATCCCAACCATTTATTTCATTCAGGAAACTTCAGATTTAAAAAAAGTTTAGGAAACTGATGTAAAATCCTGCTCCGGATTTTACACTTTTGTTCTTCTCCTGTCTACATTTTCTGTCACCTGGCAAACTAAAAACCCCATGGAATTCAGACAAAATAATTAAATGACCCCTAGAGTGTTCCTGCCCAAATAACTAATCTTACATTAAAAGACAGAAGCAGAGTCACGGAGGCCAAGCAAATCCATTTGTCAATTTTCGTAGGTAGTTTTTCTAACTGTGTTAGAGTATCTCAAATGATCTGGGATAAAATGGTCACAGTCAGGACTGTTTATTCAAGCTGGTGTCCTTCTGGAGGTGGACATCTTCCTGTCAGACCTGTGAAAGCTGCTGTGTTCCCTGTATGTAAATAAAGTTCATATTAATGGGGTCAGGGAAAAAAGAAAAGAGATTTTGATCCAGTATATACCTAAAAGTTTGGTTTAGTGGTGAGTGACAAAGATAAGGGGCAAAACTGAGTGAAACAGGGCTCTACAGCTGGATTTCCTCATCAGAAGGGAAAGTCCATTCCAAATGGTTATTCTGGGATGGTCAAAGCTACTTGTCTCTTATTTTGGCACTGGATATACTGTTCTAAGAAAAGATTTGACAAACTAACTTTTCTGTTTCCACAAGACAATTTAGCTTTAAGTAACTCAGTCTTTTTGATTAAAAAAAAAACAAACACAAAACCAACAACAAACAAACCAGGAAAAAAAGAAATTCTCAATAGGCAGCAGTCTGTAAGTACTCATGGCAGTGTGGACATGGCGTGCCTCTCCCCAAAGGGGAACGTAAAGCCTTACATGATCTCCTCTTTCCACGGGAACAGCATTAATGTGAAAAGGATAAGCTGATTGATCCATCAGCGCTTCCATCAGGAGCAAATTGAACCAGGCAGGGAAATTGGTCTTGAGGTGGGGAAATAAGTCGGAAATCAGATGACAGACATCTGAAAGCACACTTGCTTGAAAAATGAATTGAGTTGTGCAGTGATTTCTGAGCGAAATAATGTGGTATGGGGAGGAATGGGTGATGAGGATAGACTTTGCTGTCCATCTCGAACCTGTAATCTCTTGTGCAGTTGATAATCTCGTCTGTAAAAGGAAATTTTCTGTTCAGTGAAATTCATCTCTTCTGAGATGAATTTTGATAAATGTCTTTAACAGACATTTTTGCTGTTAAAGAAGAAGGGGCAGTAAAATGCACTTTGTCCGCATTCAGGTCTTTGTATGAACTAGTGAACTCTCCGGTTTTGGTTGCTGATGGTTTTGTATTCAGGTAACTATAAACAGGTTTTCTTTTGTCATGGTTTTAAACGCAATCCAACGTGTCGTTCGCAGGAATGGAGAATTAGGACCCCCTCTAGTGGCCACGCAAAAAAAATCCACATTGCTCTGACAGTGAGCCAACCAAGTCCAGAACCTACGGAGAGAAATATATGCTACGTATTTCAAAGGTAGTAACTTCCAGTCCTGTTAGGGATGACTTATGTCCTGCTTACATCGGTCCTTTGATCCAGCAGAATTCCACAGCACTTGACAAAGTCTCTGTCTGTCCATGAATGCATGAATGAATAATACGTATTTATTAATTCATCGTTTCTGTCTAGGAAGGGCTATTTGCATGAAGGGGAAAATACTTTAGGGATAAATTAATAGGTTTTGCATTTAATAACTTTGCAGGAAATGAAAATGAAGAGAACTTGGTCCTCACTGAAGTAACTCTTAGTATTCAGACTACAATAACAGCAGAAAAATCTCTTCACAAAACATAATTATTTCTTCATTAGAAGAAAATTCTTTGCCCAAAGGCAAAGTTGTGATGACCAGGTGTTTGTTGCATGTGATATTGCTATAAACGAAGATTCTCATGGTTATATTAGCTGGGGAATGGAATAAGTGCTAAAAAATAATATCTTTTCTGGGCATCAGTCTTCAGAGTTTGACATCTACTTATGATAACTGTCACTTAGCAACATCATGGATGGCTACTCTGATTGGAAGTAGGAGATTTTTAAAGGTTAATGAGGAGATTTGATGAGTCCATAAAAGAAGCAGTGCTTACTTATCAATAAGATTATAAGTTATCTGCTCTTTGCAATTGAGTGTGAGAGGATATGAATGACAAAATATTTCATCAGAATGTTACATATTTTCCCAAAACTCTTTCTTTAATATTCATTGGAGTGAGATGTGCAGTTTACCAAATACAAAACAGATTAACACATCACAGGAAAAGAAACCCACCTGTGCTGTCAAGTAGATTGGAAGTGCCACACTTCCCAGGATTATTTTTTTGCTGCACCTGTTATTAAAATATCTATCACAATATCAACTGTTTTATTTTACTTGATGACAGTTACATGCATTTTACATCTATGCTGAAATGAATCTATTTTAATGTTGGTGTTGATTTCCGTCTTAACTGTTTTGCATTGAATTCTTGAGGACTGATCCTTGGCTTTTGTAAAAACCCACAGTAACTAATGCTGATGTAACAAGCTATGGACTGAGCTCTCCCTATCTAAATGCTTGATAAGAACAGAAAAAACATTAGTTTAGAGGCTTTAGACTGTATTCCGAGGTTTATTCTTCTTGTGAAAGTTCTCAACCATAAAATGGGAGCAGTCAGTTTACAGTATGTTTCAGAAGCATCTATAAGCTTTATACAAGACCAATAAAATCCAAGGGAAAACATAATATTCGAACAAATATATGTGCATTTCCACAAAAGCAGCATTTAAGTCCTAGTTCAACAAATCACCTCTATCAAGTCACTCAAACTCCTCCTTAACTCCTAGAGTGAGTGGAAGTTAAGTGTGGGTTTAAAGTTAAGCAATGTTTAAGCACCAAAGAGCCCATCAATAAAACTGACTTTGAACAAGGAAACAGCCTTTACCAAGCAGCATATCCCCCAACGATGGACATACTTAGAAAAAAAGACGGAAGTGATGATAAGCCTAATGCATATTTTAAAGTGTGTCACTATAATGTGAGCAGGGCATTTTTATTACACAGAATTTTAAGCTGAAGTCTGTCACAGAGCTTAAAGGTGTCATGGTTTAACCCTAAACAGTAACTAAGCCCCACACAGCCACTCGCTCACTCCCCCACAGTGGGATGGGGCAGAGAATTGGAGGGGTAAAAGTGAGAAGATTCCTGGGTTGAGATAGAGACAGTTTAACAGGTAAAGAAAAAGCTGCGCACACAAGCAAAGCAAAACCAGGAATTCATTCACCACTTGCCATCGGTGGTGGGCTCCATCACACATAACGGTTATTTGGGAAGACAAATACCATCACTCCAAACGTCCCCCCTCTTCCTTCTTCTTCCTCCAGCTCTATATGCTGAGCATGACATCATATGGTATGGAACATCCCTTTGGCCAGCCTGGGTCAGCTGTCCCGGCTGTGTCCCCTCCCAGCTTCTTGTGCACCCCCAGCCTCCTCGCTGGTGGGGTGGGGTGAGGAGCAGAAAAGGCCTTGACCCTGTGTCAGCGCTGCTCAGCAATAACGAAAACATCCCTGTGTTATCAACACCATTTTCATCACAAATCCAAAACACAGCCCCACACTAGCTACTGTGAAGAAAATTAACTCTACCCCAGCCAAAACCCGCACAGACCTGAATGATCTTAAAGCATTTTTCTGTTACATATTGTGCAACAAGTGAGTATGATCACACCGACTACTTTTTTCAGAAACTGCTATATGTGAGCATAAGTGTATGTGTGTACAGTAGCGTTCCCCAACAGAATTCATAGTACACAAGGCTCAATGAAATGGGGGTGTTTCTCTGTCTTCAGTGGAATTCCTCCCTATCAAACCATCTCTATGAACAGTAGTTAATATAATTTATCTTGTAAAGATAGCTCAATGTAGGCATTTTTGTATCTGCTCTGAAACACACTGTGCTGCACTGCGTGGTTTGTCCTCTTCAATTTATGCCTAACATATATCTATAGCTCCAATATCCATCTCAGATATGTGATTTGTTGGCAGGAGAGAAGTCTATATAAAATACAGATGTATCTAACCATCTCTTGGAGTGAATTACATCCTACTAAGAGGATATCTAAGAGTTATGAATTTGAAGAAGGTATTTGTCTCCAAATTAAATGAATCATCATTCTCTGACAGCAGCCATTTCCCTGAAGACTCTTAGAGAGCCTAGATACCTGGCTTGGTCTAGACGCCCAAATTTTAGATGTCTGAAATTAGGTGAGATGAATCTCTCTGCTACTATGAACCTCTCAAATAGGCAGCCTATACCTATGCAAGACCTGAGTTACTGTGTGGTACAGAATCAGAAATATTAGCCGTGGTAATAAAAAAGTCAAAGTGTAGTGAGTCAAGCTAGGGAAGAGATCTGAAAGGAGGCAGATGGATTTGTTAACCCTGGGGGAATCCAAAATTATGTAGATAGCAAGCGTCGCTGATTCCAGACACAGGCACAAACTAATGCCTCAGAGATAATGTCTTTCCATCCATTCTGTTCTTGTGGGGATGCAATCTCATATGGTAGTAGTTCAAAAGCGCTTTGCAAATCACAAATCAGGGGATCATTAGGTTCTTTTTCCTCAGTTATCACAGCCCTAATAATATTATGATAATCCATTTTCATGCCTAATCATTCCAGCTTCTGTCTAGTGTGACTGGACCCTACCTCACTGTTACAGAATGATGTTCTTGAGAACTACTGTCTCACTTCTTGAAGTTAACATGACTGCTCCTGATTTCTTACGCTTAATTTCCAGGCATTTTCTCTGGTGATTGCTGACTCTCCTGGAGTCCTTATAACAATCAGCTGGCTAGCAGAGAGGTACAAATCTATTACATGGTGTTTGTATTGTATTGGTTTCCTCTTGTAAATAATTACATTAATTTTAAGACATGGAATCTCTAAGCATAATGATATTTGCTAGCACTGTGATAGTCCTGTCATAACAGGAATTTTTTATTCACATCTTTATTCTTGATATGTTTAATTTAAAATATTTTTGTTTGATCTCCCATGAAATGATAGGCCCAAATTCATGGGATTACAGTTGCCAAACATGCTAGGGAGACAACGTGCTGAGGATCAGTGGGGAAGAGTTCAGCAAACAATTTGATCTTTCTTCCAGGCATCTAGAATGAGATTCACTTGACTAAATGCAGACATTTACATCACGCAAAGTTGTTACATGTTCCTCTTACCGACAGCAGAGATCAGGGTATTGGATAAAGTTGAGGGCAAAATCACTCTCATCCTAACATAGCATTACAAAAGTTCCTATTTCTTTCCATTGACTGCAAAGGACACCTAGGTTTATTGGCACCTTTGGAGACATCTGCACTGGAGACACTGTAAGAGAGAGGACACATCCTCTGAGAGGATGTTATAAGCGTAACAGTTCAACCAAGAGAAGAAAATTGTCAGGAAAGCTTCATTTGCTCTACAATGAAGGACTGTAGAGGATTCTGAAGGATTCAAGTTAGGTAACCCTAGGAATAAAAATCTATTACATAGGGTAAAGCCTAAGCAATAATAGTGAAAGCCTCTCCCTAGTGACATGCTGATGATGGGCTTCTTCCCTTCTGTGGAAGGTCCAATTTTTGTTCAGTCTAATATACACTAGCCTGAGTGGAGATACTGAGTAGAAGACCATGTGCTTATAAGAAAATCTGCTATTGTTGCTCCTTGTCAAGTCTGACAGTGGTGAGGCACTTGTGGGGAGCAGTGTGCGCCGATATTGTCCTGCTAGCTGGAATTCAGATTAAGTTTTCAGGAACATGTACCCATGCATACATATCTTTGCGTGAAATCTGATCAGCCCTTATAATCAATTGATATCTGAGGCTCGATTTGGGTGCTTCGATATGGGTGTCCTAGAACATTTGAGATGCTTGAGGACAATTTGCCTGGCCTCCAGCTGCTGCTTCAGAAGGTCTACCCTAGGTCCTGCGTTTATCTGGCAACCTCATGTGACTATCTCAGATATGCTAGAGTATCTCAAATGGTGCTGGATATGTATTTTTGGGCAGTTGAATCAAAATCCAGGTCCTCCTTGGCTATAATGTCACCTTAGATACCTCAAGCAAAGCAGAGAGTCAAAGCAATCTGAATCTGAGAGCTGTCAACTCTGCAGTGTTTAAATCTGTTAGAGTCATGGATTTTGCACCTGGGTTGGGCAGAGATGCCCAAAGGAGTATATAAGCCACTAGACCAAGGTCTCAAAGCCAGACTGATGACGCTTCTCAAAAAACCAAGCAAATATGAGTTGGATGGTTTAAAACTATGAGTTACAACACCGTAGCTACAATGCTGTATGCTGGGCAATGATGACAAGACCCATAACCCAAAGAATTAATTCTCTTACTGCATATGTTAAGGTTGCTTAGGATGCCCTAGTAATTAGATCATGGCAATTTGGAGCAGGCTGGTTTTGTTGGTGGGCTACATCATTTTCTAAAGCATCTGATTTTGGTCATTGTCAGAGATGGGATACTGGGCAACATGTCCCTATGTTGTGTCTATCTTGCTTTCTGCTTTCTGAGCTATCTTACATTTCAAAGCCAATTATTATTCAGTGTCTGTGTATTTTCAGAAGAAATGGGAGAATGACTTCCGAGAATTTTATTACCCTCCACCTTTTCTTTCTATGCTTCCTCACAGCTTAAGAACGGATGAGATGACTAGTCAGATCTTCCAATCATCACTGAAAGTCATCACAATGAAGCAGGGTGGGAGGTGGGGAGAGCAAAAGCTTGACTGGCATGGCCTGAATTAAGCCACAAAAAATCTTTTTGCCTAATGTGTTGTAAGGAGGAGGGCAGGGCAAGACCCTTGATTCTATACATCTTATTTGACAATGGTCCCATTGTATTTGACAGAAAGAAAGTACGACTAATGAAACACATTGTCATCATTTGTTCAGATGTGACCTAACCCCCATTTTTTTTTTTTTTATTTTATTTGCTTATGCTGTAAACAGAGGACTGGGCAATTGCCAGGCATAAATAAATATATAAAATGGGTCTTTTGTGTTCTTGTATGTCTGTGAAGCATTGACCCTGAATTTGACCTTGTATAACATCACAGTTATTCTGGAATGCACGTTTCTGTACTCCCATATGGTAGATAGTGTTCTGCACATTCATCCAAAACACCTCACTTTAAAAAAACAACATCGGCAGTTTATGAGTGTGTCAAGGTTGGTCCTTGTGTGTGTTCTTATAATCTCCCTGCAATGTCTCATCATTTGTCTCATGTAACATGGTTCACCTGTACAGGTTTTACAGCTGTAGAGAATGACAAATGTATTCATGTGCTGAAAGAAATATATTAATGTGTAGCTACAAGCCATTTATTATTTATGCTGTTGAATCTTTTGACACCCACAGTATTTTCTAACATCAGTGAAGCTGCAAAGATTCATCACCACAAACCTGCAGTTTTTAATTTTATCTTTGCTCGCTACAGTCATACTTCATTTCTAGCAACAAAGAATGTCTCCTGTTTCTAACAAATGAGTCTATGAACTGAAACAAAGATCTGTATTTATCTGTGTCTGATATTCCTCTCCACATACAACAATTTGCAACTCTGCACATTCTGTGTAAATCTGAAGTATATGCAGTAAGGACCAGATTTTGATTAGAAGAGTAGTACTCAATTTAAGAAGTGGTTTTCTTAAACAGTCCACTCATGTAGCAGAGTATAATTCATTGTGAGAAGCTGTAGGGTGGTGTGGCAGAGAAGATAGCCATGTATGACATTCCTACGGTAGTTCTAGAGGTGTACTGTGAAGAACTTTAAGCTGTCATCAGCCTCTTGCTGCTTGAATTGTCTTGCTGCATATGGTATGAGGCTGTCCTGTTCCCACGTTGAAAATTGCCTTTATATTCATTGCCAGCACACCTGGCATGAGAAGGAAAGATAAATATTTTACCAGGTAATGGTCATGTTGTCACTGCATTTGAAAGTGCAGTCAAATCAGTTTTGCAGTGCATATTGAGAAGGACGACCTTCAGGTTTATGGTCCAGAAGCCACTATGGTAAATTAGTTCAGCCTTAAAGTGTATGGTCTTACATTCCTTACCTCGCTGAATAGTCCCACTAACTTTAAAGTCAGATGCTGAATGGTCATTGCAATAATTAAGGATTACTGGGGGGCATTTTTCAAACAGAAAAAGGACAGGAAAAACTTATTTTGCTATTTGAAACCATCCTGCCTCATATTTAAAGGTAACAAAAAAGTAGAGGTAGACAAATGCAGAGGTAGACACTAAACTCCAAACTAGAGCAGCTGGGCTCTATAAGCAATTAGTTGATGAGCTGTATTTCTGCCATCAAGCTTAATTCTGCCTCTTGATTGTCCTCCAGGGATTTAAAGACTTATTTTCTACAAATAACAGATATGTTTCTTCCTCTTCCTTCTCCTTCATCTTTGCCCTTCATTCAGGGCAACAAAGCGGGTGAGGGTTCTGGAGAACAAGTCTTCCGAGGAGCAGCTGAGAGAACTGGGGTTGTTCAGTCTGGAGAAGAGGAGGCTGAGGAGAGACCTCATCACTCTTTACAACTACCTGAAAGAGGGTTGTGGTGAGGTGAATGTTGGTCTCTTCTCCCAAGTAACCAGCGATAGGACAAGAGGAAATGGCCTCAAGTTGCTTCAGGGGAGGTTTAGATTGGATATTAGGAGAAATTTCTTTACTGAGAGAGTGGTCAAGCATTGGAACAGGCTGCCCAGGGAGGTGGTGGAGTCACTGTCACTGAAAGAATTCAAAAAACATGTAGACATGGTACTTCACGACATGGTTTAGTGGGCACGGTGGTATTGGGTTCATGGTTGGACTTGATGATCTTGAAGCTCTTTTCCAACCTTAATGATTCTATGATCTTTCTCTCTGCCATTTTTCCATCAAAACCAGGGTAGGGAGTCCTTTCTTTGAGATTCACCTGAGTCTTTCTGTCACTGGGGATGCCATAAACATCACAAAGTGTTCATGGCATTTCACATGAACCTTCATTAACTCTATAAGGGCCAGACAAAAGTGAAGTTCAACCAGAAGACATTGTACTTGACCTGCAGACCATATCACACCTTTGAATCAGTTATTTGGGTATGTAGCTGTCTTGCTTATATCATGCTCCAAACACAGGTCCTGTGTGCTAACCGACCAGTTTATAATGTTAGATGATAAGTATGGATGTGGATTTACTTGGATTAAAAGAAAGAGACCTAAAGAGCCAATACTTGGACCATGACTCCATGTGATACTTCCATATTGGTGAGGTAAATTCCTGAAAGCCAGTGGAACTGAAGTAAGAAGGGTACTGCTGTAACCAGGTTGTTTGATGAACAATGTGCATTTCTTGTCCCAAGCTTTGTGTTGCATGCCAGAAGAGATGGGCGACTATTGTGCCTGGAAACCATGAGCTCTGGTGATAAAACTGTCACTGTAGTGACAGAAGGCTGGATGAGGTACAGTGGGCTTTTCTTTCTCTGAGGAAGGGAAACAAGGAGAGAACTGGTGCTTTTTCTTCTTTTATTCTTACACCCATTTTGAATATCGAAATATATAGGGGTCTCTTGATTTTCTAGAGGTTGAGTGTCTGAGAAGAGGTCCCTCTAGCAGACATGACCAAGGAGCAGTCAGCTGGGTCTGGGGGTACTGCCATCTCACAAAAACACATGTTGGCAGCCTGAGTCTGCAGAGAGCTGAGTTTTGGTGTTGCTGGTTAAACAGCACAATGTCATCCTTGTCACTCACTGTTAGTGGGGCAAACAAAAAGCCATCCTCTGGCTAATTCTACCAACTGTGGGTTGGAGATTCAGAAAACAGCTGTGGAACAGTGGTGCAAGGGTTGGCATACAAAGATTTCTATTACCAGCGAATATTATATCCCATTTATGAGCAGAGCTTATTCTTTTACTAGAAGAGCTGTAGGTCACTTTCCAGTCTCTTTTCTGTAAAAGAGGCTTATTGAGCCGTGCATGGGTTTCCATGCTATTTGTCTGTCTTGTTCGCTTCCATAACCTTGCATATTCAGATGTCTTTATACAGATTGGTTGTGCATATGTCTTGCACACGCACCCTGTTGTGGTTTAACCCAGCAGGCAGCTAAACACCACACAGCCGTTCGCTCACTTCCCCCCAGTGGGATGGGGGAGGGAATCAGAAAAAAGGTAAAATTCATGGGTTGAGATAAAGACAGTTTAATAGGACAGAAAAGGAAGGGAAAATAGTAATAATGATAAAAAATTATACAGAACAAGTGATGCACAATGCAATTACTCACTGCCCACTGACTGATGCCCAGCCAGTCCCGTGCAGCAGGCACTGCCCCCCAGCCAACTCCCCCAGTTTTATTGTTCAGCATGACGTTGTATGGTATGGAACATCCCTTTGGCCAGTTGGGGTCAGCTGTCCTGGCTGTGTCCCCTCCCAGCTTCGTGTGTAGCCCCAGCCTCCTCACTGGCAGGGCAGTATGAGAAGCTGAAGAGTCTTTGACTTAGTGTAACCACTGCTCAGCAACAACTAAAACATCAGTGTGTTATCAACATTATTCTCATCCTAAATACGAAATGCAGCACGATACCAGCTACTAGGAAGATGATTAACTCTGTCCCAGATGCAACCAGGTCACACCCAAACAAACCATTGAATACCACCACATAGGAACAAGCCCACTTTTAAGTTGACAAAGTTTTTCTGCCTGCCAAGTGCAATTACTAGCTTTCTTGGGTTATCAGTAATTTTTAAGGCAGATCTCTGCTATCTACTGCCTGGCAAGATCCAGTAGTTATTTGTATCAAACGCATCATGGAAGGGTACTGCATCAGCAGAGAATCATCAGTGTCAGCAGCTCCAAAATTGTTGTCAATCTTTTATTTAATTGCATTTGCTTCTTTTATAAAGAACAACATATTCACATCAAATGAGTCAAATTGACATAGTCAGGATTTGACTATATCCAGCCTGAGAGAAGCTTTCACTAAGCAGTTAATCGCACCCAGGGAAAGTTGCAAAAGTAGCTTTTCATCAAAACGCTACAGGAGAACTGGGAAGGGATTATTAAACAATGGTGCTAATTTGTGAACTGAGGAACAATAAATTATTTTGTTCATTCAGACTTAGTCCTAGACAATTTGTTGATCACCTCTATATTTATTTTTGGGGTGCGTTTTTTCATTGTTAAATATATGGAATGCAATAGTATTATCTGTGCAATATGTACTGCTTCTGATTTTCTAAAGTTAGCTGAACTGAAAAGATGGAGGCAAGAATCATTTTAGATTGAAGATTTTTCTAGCTCTTCTCACTTAAATGAAGAAATCATTCTCTTAAACCTGAAAAAAAAAAAAAAGAGTTTCGTTGAGGGCTGTTGTTTCAGGTGTTAACCACTATAAAGAACAGTTTTGAAATGAAATCCAGCTCAGTGTTCAACTTTGTAATATTTGAACCATTTGAAAAGTCTTCAAGTGTTTATGCTGAAAAATACAGGGCAGCATTTAGGAAAGTAAAACATTTACCAAAAATTAAAAATAGTTAATTTTTGAAACTGACTTTCTTTTTGTAATTTATTAAGTGATGCATTCCTCCAAAAATTCAGGGAACTCTAGTGCCCAAAGCCTCCAGCCAAGTTTTTGATTCCAATGCGGTAGGTGCTGCACAAATAGTGTGAGAAAATAAACAGGGCAGACAGTAGGTGAGAAATGAAGACTTTTGGCCAGGGTATGTAATTTTTGCCCTGCAGAGAGGCAGCAGAAGCAGAAAAAAAGTATCAGCATCCTGGACAAGTGCCTTACTCACTGCTCAGTTCTGCCTCAATTGAAATAGCCACTGAGCTCAGTGATGCCGTTGGGCACCTACAGATGCTGTCTTCTGAGAAGATCTCATAGCCATCAGTGAGAGGCTCCACTTGAGGAACAAAAATAAATTTTCACTGTCAGGAAGAAGCAAAGAAACTTAAAGTGTAAAGCTGAAGATACTTTGAGGGGTAGATGCCTGTGAATTGCCTAGAGGTTTAGAGCACCCTTTACCCCCTCACTTGAAAGTTCAAGAAACAGGGTTTTCTCCTCAAAGCCCTGTTTAAAGACAACCAGTACGTTGGTGGTGGTCATGTTGTGTGAATGATGCTAAAGAAATTTTCTCTCATGCTTCTGGGGATTAGAGATGCGTGGGACAAAGAGACCCGTTGGTGTTGACAAGGGTCAATTTGTTGAAGTGCAGATTTCTCAAGAAGGGTTGCAATTTTGGGAACATTCACTTGGGAAGGAGATCATGGCTCCAGAGGGAGAAACAGAGAGATGCATTCACTTGCCTCAGAATATCATGCTGCCTAGAGAGTTAGGACACTTGTTATTTTTGTGGGTTGCTACATATTTAAAACAAAAATACTTATCCCAAAACCATGATGGTACTCCTCCCCTCTACCCCCACTGCAGTCTGAAAATGTTAAAAAATCTCCAGATTCCCAGATGGCAGAATAGCTCCCTGGCTAGTTCTCTCATCTTGTTAATCTTGTTAACATCTCTCATGTTGTTAATTTATTTGCCCTTTTAACCTAGTGATTTTTTCCAATTTTTGGGCCAATTTTTTTGGTCCTTGAAGAGTAGACATAAAGCCCTTTGATGTTAAATATGGGTAAAGGGAAGGTCCAGGCCATTGCGGGGTGGGAGACATGTTATCGGAAGTCCTGTACCGCTGCTTTGAACTCAGTGTAAGCACCGTGTCCACTCTAAAGAACACAGACTGTAAACAGGAGTTCATTTCTGGATCCCTTTTTTTCTGTCAAAGCTTCTTTATTGCCCTTGCCTCCTGTCTCTGCATTCCCCACTGCTACTAGTATACATACTTACCTCGCTTTTCTCCCTTACAAGTCAGTTTTCTATTTGCTTCCTAAAATACTTCTGAATCCGTGATCCTAGATAATCTTCCTTAGCAAGTTTTTGCCACTTTTTCATACAGATTTCCTCATATCCTAATGTATCAAGTCAGAAAGTCTGCCTAGGTCTAAGCTGCTCTCCGGCATGTCCCACAGGGACTGGAGGGTGTGTTCCCCTGCGCCTTGCCTCACCCAGGCTGGGTTCCCAACCCTTCTCTCTGCCTCTCCTGTGGGTCATTACTCCAGATTCCTTTGTTCAGATGCCTCCCTGCTATCAGACCATCTCCCTCATCCCAGCTTTTATGATTTCTCTTCTTTCTAAAGGCCTGATCAGGATCCCGTACTGCAGCTACTGGACTGGGTCCCTTCTTCCCCCTCCCTGTCCAAGCATCTCTGCTCATCCTCAGCTCCACACCGTAAAGGCAGGAATTGCTTCGCTTCACAAAAAGCCGGCGCAGTTCTATTCATCGGGTGCCTTTTCCTCTTCTCCCTGGCTCCGATTCGCAGCCAGGATTTTTGCAAAAGTGCTCATCCCTGAAGCTAACACTAAAACTGTCCCTGTATGTGTGTGTGTGTGTGTGTGTGTGTG
>NW_010556762.1:0-23644 GCF_000687285.1 Phaethon lepturus
TTCCAACCTTGATGATTCTGTGATACTGTGACCTGGCACTATACAGTTTTACCATACTTCAAAAAATAGTTCCACAGAATATTAAATGCTTTTAATGCATTAACATATGCAAATAACATAAAGCCAGGTATATAAATGTTACAAAATAAAAAAATTCCATATAAGTTATACAGATAAAGTAAGTTTTGTACATGTATGTAACGAGGTATATAAATGTTACACAATAAAAAAATTCCATATAAGGTATGCAGATAAAGTAAGTTTTGTACATGTATGTAACTATATGTAAAAATATAGAAATATTTGTAAAGGCAGCGATATGAAAACACATTCTTCAGTAGTATCTTCACAGCTGTATATTAATGAGTGCTTTGATGCCTGCAAGTTATTTTCACATTTGCACAGTACTTTGTACTGTGATCATATTTATTGTTTTTCACTGACTCCAGAGTAATCTTGTTAATTTAGAAATCAAAAAGTAGGTTTTAACACTGGAATGTTACAGGGTTCTTGGTGTTTCTTAGTGAACAGTTGATTTTTCTTTTGTTTTGTTTTTCCCAGTGGGCAACCCTGCACACTCAGATCAGGATCTGATCAGGAGATGTTAATGAAGCTGTTACTGTGATTCTGTGATGTTTATAAACCAATAAAATTGAACAAAATTCAGTTCCTTGCTAGCATTACAAAAAAAAAAAGATACATTTCTTATTCATTAGTTTTTATGCTAAAAAATATAATCATCAAAGTTGGTTAGTGAAGATACATTTCTTATTCATTTTAGTAGTTTTTATACTAAAAAATATAATCATCAAAGTTGGTTAGTGTTGTGTTCACTAATCTTACCACTTTTGTGGTATATGTAACTCAGTCAAGACTACAACAAAATATTTTTCTTAATTCTGATAGATTTGTTGAGACTAAATTTTTTAAAGTTGAAGATGGTCCGATAAACTCTTATGTGTGCTGTAATTGGGCCAAAATAATGTTGAATAATATTTAGGTTTGAGCTCATATATGGCAAAATAATCTAATGGATTTTAATAAAATATAGGGTGATAAAAAGATTAAATTTATAGTTTCATCTACTGTTCTGTTAATACATTGTTAGAGTGTATTAACTTGTACGCATACATGCTAGGAATTGGTTATTAGAGATATACTATGTGGGTCAATATTCCATCAATAATTCAAGATGTAATTTAGAAGTATAATTATATTCAATACGTTACTATTCTTTGCTGCTTTGGTTCAAGAATATCTTAAGATTCACAGCAAGATATTTAGATCATAAATTTATCTTGAGCAAAGTACAGTCCTTTGTGAGTCAGATAGTCACCAGAATGCCTTTGCCTAATTTGATCTTTAAACTTGAAGAAAACTCCTATTTCACTAGATGATGGGAGTATGGGATCTTGTAACGTATAGTGCCAAAGATCTGGTATCGTCAGCGAGGCCCTGAGAGCTTCTTACATTTGCAGTGCAAGAAAGAAAAATCCGTGCTCATTTACTATATATAAATTTCCTTTCCCGGCTATGAAGTATGTGTTCAGATAACCTGTGCACATCTGGTCTAGTTTCTTTAAGACCTCCTTTGTCACCACATTACTAAGGCACCACAACAAAATTAAGAACTGCACAGAAGCTGGCAGAAAAGAACAATCTTGTCCATTTTTTTAATTCATCCTTATTCAGTCGCTTTTCCCCTCCCTCTCCATTATGTCCCTTCCCTTGTCACGCAGCTAGCCTTGATTGTTGTGGCATAATTTGTTCAAGGGGAGGAGGAGGAGGAGTGTTCTGCTCCAAAGATTGCCAGGCTGAGGCTGACTCTGTTTTCTTGTGATAAGGAGTTACACACTCTGTATTCCTCCAATAAACCATTTCTCATTCACAGTTGTGCCCTGTCTTCCATCTGTCTAGATGGCTCACAAAGGAAGGAGTGAATTCATGGTACCTCAGCCTCCGAGATTAAAACAGGCACACTGAATTGGGGTTGAACCTTTTTAATTGAGAACCAGCGGAGCATGTGTGAAATACTCTATGCTCTGCTTCTGTGTTATGTGTTGCACATTCTGCAGTTTGTATGCAATGTTCACAGTCAATATCCAGTACCGAGGTTCAGTTTTACAACCTGAAATTTAGTTACAAAAGGACAGGGAGACCGGTACTTGCAGCCATTCTCGAGAGATGGGCACAAGCTTCCTGGCAAACTGCAAGCGAGAGATCACGCTCCTCTACCAGTTTGACATACAGCTGGATCATGTCCAGTGATAACGTCTGCAAGATTTCAAGAAAGCTCAGAGTTCAACTCACAGTTCCTAAATTCTACAGTTCTTTGGCTGAATAATTTAATTTCTCATCTGCTTTTTTCCCCCTTGTCTGTTCAAAACATCTGCCTTGAAGAAATGTCAGCATTAAGGGTAGGCAAATAAAACAAGTGCCTTCCCATTTCATCTCTCTGCTCAGTTCCAACCATTCTAAAAGATGTGAGGCTTCTGAGTTTAAAAGTAATTTTTTCCCCAAAATGTTAAACTTTGGAAGATTCTCTTGGGCTTCTTTTATGTCCTAAGAACAAACATCCTTAACCTGCTTTTAGCATTCCTTCAGAATGCAGCAATTTCTTAATGTATTTCCTCAGAACTTCTGAAGTCAAAAGTGGTTGGACGTGAATTAGAAGAGCGAAAGAAAGAGAGAGAGGAGGGAAAAAAACCAAAACCAAACCCAAAACCCAAAACTCAGAGGTTTCTCTCTGGGTCTTTTTTATGACAGTGAAAGTTCATAGATGAAAAAGATTATGTGAATGATATGAAAAGTTTCTACTCAAAGAGAATGTACTGATAGTATGAAAGGGATCAGATCCTGTAGGAAAATAGGTCCTTTCCTGAAATAATGTTGATTAAATCCTTTCTTTCTTTTCATCTAGTTTTGGTCTCTTTGTACAAGTTCTCAAGGGAATGAACATCTATTCTACTGAGGTATTTAATCAACCTCAAAAGCAATTTTATTGCTGTGTGTACATTTTAATGCTATAAACTCAATCCTTTAAATAATAATAACTCAGTAACACACTCACTAAATACTGAACATCTTGAAATTAGTGTAGCTGACAGCTGTAACTTCAGGAAATCCAATATTTTCTGCTTCATGGTAAGACATCTTTCTGAGTTTCAATTCCAAGCCTGGTAACTACCTGGTAACAGAACATGATATGTTTTCTGTCCACCTTGCCTGCAACTAGGCGATTCCTCGTGATCAACCCCAAACCTGAGGCAGATATGTGGGGTTTGTTATGCTTGGGTCAGGTGGAGACTGCTGGTGTTCTATAAGAGCTAAATCTGCTGCGAAGGGTCACTCAACCCACTGCTAAATGTATATGTGATCTTTTATGTTGTTGTCTTTGACACCTATTTTCTCCAAGACTGGAAATATGACTTGATTTCTGAAAGCTGTCCAGGAAATATCTGAAAATATTAATAGAGTCCTTATTCTTTTCCTCTTTATCAGGTCTTCTGAGATCCCAAATTTCATGTTTACTATGTTTAATTTTTAAAAATATAAAGAAGGGATTTTTTTTTTCCTGCAAACATTAAGAATTGTACAGATCCCTTTTTCCCCTTTAATAAAAAATCATAGTATCCTGTAAGAGAAGCTCATTTGTTTAAATATTTTCCTGTTCTTCATAAAAGCTTAATTATTAAGTACCAGGGCACATCACAGTATTTAAAGTAATTATTTTCATATCATCCCTGGAAGAAATTTAGGTTCCAGCAAGAACTGTGACTTAAGGGTGTTCCTCTATTTTCTTTCTAGAGGTTGAGCTCAGACTTCCATGATACCATATGACCTACAGTTTAGCTGGAGTCTGGAGTGAGCTAAACTGCCTCACCTGGACAGGAAACTCAGGCACAGGACGGGACTGACTTGAGCATGAACCCAACTCCCTCTGGCAAAGTGGAACCAACTGTGCCCAGAAACTGGCAGTTGACATATTTGACAAAACTGTAGACATGGCAAGAAAAATTACACCCAGATCATGCAGATAAATGAAGCACTCAAAATAGGATATTGAAAATTTTCTTCTGTTACTTTTGTGCTCTCTGAAGTCAGCAGTTGCACACATGCTTTTGTTATAGTCTAATCAGCATACACTTACTTGTAGCAGTACAGTTATAATCATACTTCTAGTAACATTCCAAATAATCTAGTTATTAAAGAGTAATCCTAATAGTATTAAAATTGTTACATGAAAAATTTCTAGTTTACACTCTTATAACTGGTCCTGCGCTCACTTTTCGCTGGGATCAGTTGGCAGTACCCACTGATCAGTTCCCTGGGTACAGTTGGCAGTACCTGTCTTGGGCAAGCCCAGGGAACTGCAGCAGGGCAGCAGCATCCTGTGCTCAATCCTGGGAGCAGTTTGGTATCAATGGTACAAATCTCTTCCTTCTCCTAGTTTGAGTATATTTTCTAACACACTGCTTACATGTCCTCTCTTCAAAGTTTGGCTGTGTTCACCCATTAGCTATTAGGTAAACCACCACAGTATCCTCCCTGGGGGAGGATAGAAAACCTAAGTTTTAGGAGGTTTCTAAACTCTAAGGGAGTTTTAGAAAACCTAAACTACAGGAAGGTTTTCTCTAAGTTCCTCAGTGACTACATGGGTTAGACCCGTGTCAGATACAGTGTTCACAGAAGTAAGCTAAACCCAACTTTGACAATACTCACCTGACCTCTAGGCAATTGTTATCACAGCTAAAACCAGCCAAATCCTCTCAACCAAAGACAAGGACAGACTAGACTAGACTCTGCATTGGTAGGTCAATAAAAAGCCTACGGCCTTTCACTAGTAATGGGGGTGGAAGTGTGTACGGAGCTACACAGCAAGCAAGCATCTCTGTTGTCAGTATTGAAGCTACAAGTATTTCAATTTCTGACAGACATTTTATCCAGAGCTGCTGCCATCTTGCCTGCACTTTGCAGCCTGACACCTGCCCGATGCCTCTGTAGATATCCTTACAATATCCGTCCCTATCCAAACCATCCTACGGTGTCTGAGGCAGCCTCACTATGTAGAGGCATGGTCCAGGCAAGCGCAGCACAGTGCTCTTTGCATTTGAAAACACGGGAAAGGTGCTACCAGAGAAAAAGGCTCTTTTTCTTATGATTCTTTGGAACGCTGGCTGTCTTCAGTCCTGCCGCATGTTTGCCTGGAAGAGGGATCTGCAAAAATCTGCAGTTTCTCCTAACTTCTTGGTTTGCAACTAAGCCACCTCTGGTGTAGTACTGATTTATAAGTCCCAGTCCAAGGCACTGTATTGCCTTCACCCTCCTGTGGACTGGATGGGAGCTGGGGCACCAGCTAAGAGCCCTGAGCTGTGCTGCAGCAGGTGCTGGGAAAAAAAGTGTGGTGTGGTACCCGAGACCTTTGGAGGGTCCACAGCCAGGGACTTGCTGAGATCCCCCAGTTAGTGTGTGGTGGAACAGAGAACGGGTCAGAGCTCTCCCGAACACCTGATTGCAAAGACTCCAACTTCCTTCTGCTCGCTCAACCTTGAAAACTGTGAACTTTTTAGTTTGAGAGTCACTCAACTTTACAAAGTGATGGAATTAGTGGAAAAATCAAGCCCTAATTCTCAGACCCTTGTTCCAGACGCTGGCAAAAGTTGCAAGGCTCTGCTGTTTGCTAAAAGATGGAGAAGATATTATGATATGTTTGGGAAGGGTTGCAGGTTTTGAGGGTTTTCTGGTTTTTTAAATTCACATTCAGTTTCATCCCAAACTATTTACTTTTACAAAATACCAAGAGGAAATTAGTTACTTCTTTAACCTACGCTTGCCTATTTCCCTGAGAATATATCATGTTAACAGATTTAACTAGGAAGGAAGAGGAAACGTGTTTAACAGCAGCATACACTTTGTTCCTGTGTAACTGTAGTTGCATTATGGTTTTTCCTATTCCTGGCTGTCCTCAACTGCCACACTAACAATATGGAAAAGGTAATATAAAGGAAGCAGAATCACCTGGAAAGAAAAACATTTCCAGGGTTTTCTGGATTACCAAAAAAAAAAAGAAAAAAACAATCTGGCCTGAAATGTTTATGTAATTTATGGGAAGCCCTTGGAGAACCATGTGTTTCCCCTTTTCCTCCAGCACACTGTAAATGGACTGTGTATGATAAATTCTATTGGTCCATATTGGGAGAGCTCATGCTTTGTGTTTGTTTTACCCATTTATCTTAATCCTTGGACTGTTTATATCCTGTTACTGTAAATAACCCTTTACCTGACCCTGAAGGACTTGATTTTCAGTTACATTAGTGTTCCTTAAAACCATTCTGAAGAACTATTTTTTGCCTCTTTATTTTATGCTTCTTCAACATAAGATCTTGTTGTATTTCACATATTGAGATGTAGAATCTAGAACTTGGAAGATCAAAGCAGCTAATAAAGAGCGATATGAAATATGGTTTTGCTAGCAAGGGGCCTGAACTCTCTGTGTTCTCATGTGAAGCTAGTTCAGAGAACTCTTTATTGAGTTTGAGCAGACCTGTGTGGTAGGAAAAGAGCTTAAGAAGCCTTTCTAAGAGAGAGAGTGCTTCATTTAGTGCTGTAGAACTATTGGGCAGTCTAAGAAAAGGGTGAGTGAAGTGTTTTTTTAAGCACCACATAAGTGTTTTATTGTAGTTCATCACTTTATCTGTTTGTAGTTATTATCACTAAGTGAGTTTCAAAATATTGTTCATATATGAACATGGTTTTTGCATGGAAGTGCTACATTATTGGGGGTGTCTTGTATTTTTTGAAAGTTTGGGAATGGTTATTTAATTGTTCTTTCTGATACTAGCCAGTAAGTGGTTCTCAGATGTAGAATCTCTTGTTGAGATCAGTTAGTGGTGACAGGCTTTGCCTGAGGTCCCTGGTGTTCAGGAACTTCACAGTTACTCCATGTGGAGAACAGTAATGAAATGCGTGTTGCAACACTGTGGTGAACCTGGAATTGTTGAGCTAATGGAAAGAACGAAGTGACGTCTGAGGTTTGTCTGTGCTATCATGTCCACTGTTAGACACCTACCTCAAAAGTATATATAAACGCACTTAAATGAATCTGCAATGTCAAAGCTGACCCGAGTATGTGGTTTACTGAATCTTGTGCTATCAAAATTCCTTAAAAGGACTGGATTTAAGGCTTATGTGGAGGATGTCCCGTAACATCAGGAAAGAATTGCTGTAACATCAATAAAGCTTGTAAGAAGCTTTATGAAAGATCTGCCAGAGATGGAAAGGATGTAGTTTATATATGTCACTATGAGATTATGGTGAGAAACAAAATCACAGTTTGAAACAGTGAATGTGCCTGCTGGGTCTCTAGAGATTAATGCTTGTAAAGATGGAAAACCCTAACACACGTTAGGAAATAATTTTGCTAGACTTCCAAATTGTTCCACCATGGTTCAAGTAACGAAGTAACTTAAACAGAAACCTTTTTCTTGGAGCAGAATAGTTTACAGGCAATTTCATCTCGAATAAGAAAGTATGTCTATGTTGTTATGAATCCTATTAGAAGGGTCTACACCGAGTTTTAGAAACAATATCACAGTAATCCCACTTAAATTGACAATTAAAGTGTGCTTTGCTTATGGCTGGCTTCAGACATACTGTGCAATTTACTAAGTAATGGGAAAAATGTCGTTTGCTATATGCAAATTTCTTTTAGCATAAATTAAATATTAGTATTCTTTGGCAATTTAAGTTTACAACTATGGGAAAGACCATTAGTGAGATTTTCTTAGAGCGGTACAAGCTTGCACATTATTTCTGAAACTATTCTATATAGTGTCAGAATTACAACACAAATACCTATGCACAGCTTTCTAATATGCTATAAAAATAAACATGGACTGATTTGATGTAGCATTGAGTAAATTAGGGAAAACTTGAGAGTAAGAGTTACATCAGTTTACAACTTTACAGAGGAGATGAGACTCAGGTCCTTGCAATGTAGAAAAGCACAGAGTGTAAAATTTTTCTGTTTCTCTTAAAAACATTTCCATTGTGGAAGGATAGTTCGTTATGAAAACACTCTTCTGCGTCCACAAGTTATATAGCCATCGCTTCCTAAATTCATGATTTCTAGGATCCAGAGTTTCTGATCAGGCATATATGTGTTCCTTAGTATGAGCCCAAAGATGGTAAATTCTGTATTGAGTTATAAAGGGTTGCAGCATGTAAGCAAACAGTACCATTAAACTTCTTAAGCTGTTTCCATTTTCCAGAATAACATGAAGAACAGTTCTCTCTGACATGTAGGGACTATGAGTTACCTATTCCAGAAATGACTATAATTGCAATCTTAAAATTACTACAAAAAAAATCCAATAAGGGTCACTGTCAGGAACTTGGCTCGCAAAAAATGACATTGTACAGTAATTTTCTGTTCTCATTGTAAGACTTAAATCTGAGACTTTTCTGAAAATCTAATGGCAATGGCATTTCCATGGGCTCGTATGGCTTTTGCTGCAGAGGAATTTACAGAAAATCTGAGTTGAAAATTCTGAATGAGCAATTTATGTTACGTGCAAACGCTTTTTCCACTGCCTTCTGCAGTTTTTTTCTTCCAATGAAACAAACCAAAAATTTGTATTACCTTATGGAGAAGAACTTTTTTTGTGGATTATTTGGGAAATTACCAATATTTTATAATGAAAAAACCTTTATCACATTTTTAAACTCTTTTACTAATATATCAGTACAATATTGTAATGGGTAGAGTTTTCTAAGAAATATGTGAACTATTTTCTTAAGGACAGCCACTAACCAGCCAAATTCCACAACCCAGTTGCTGTACTGTAGTTAAGCTAATGATAACGGTTATTCACAGAGTATCATTGTTTATTTGGACTATATTAAAAAACTACGCATAGATTTCATTTTACTAGATCTTCAAATATTTTTCTGAAGTAGCTTAATTAAGAAGGTGAATTGAATTCTGTCTTCAGTCAGTGAAGAGGTATAAGCACTACCTGAAGAAGATGCCACACTGAAGGCTCTCTAGTATAAGTTTATTTTCAAATTGTTCTGTGTAGCTGTAACCATGAAACTCCTTAGCTGCCTGCACGACAGGAATGTTTTGCTGTAAGAAGTCGGGTTGCTATGTCTACAGAGTTCATTGTATTACCACACACAGGCATTAACCTGTTTTTCAGAAGCCATATGCTATATCGGCGTAACATTGCGTATGTGTTAATTAGTCCTTCCTGACTTAACCTGCTGTTGTTCATCAACATTTCCTGCGACTCGAGTTCAAGCACACTCAGAGCTAAGTGAAGGACCCATCCTACATCACTGCATCCCGTGGGGAAGAAATACTTTGGAAGTTCTTGTCGACATCAGAAAGTCATCTCCAAAGAGAGAAGCGTTAAGCAGTTCACTAGATTTGCGCAGTGCTCACTGAGTAGCCCTCTCTATAACAGCAGGATGCTGAGATATACCACCGGGTATACTTTCATCTATGCAGCTGTTGAACATGTTTGTTACTTCCTTGCAGATATAAGAGCCACAGTACCCAGGCCTGTGGGTTCGAGCAGGATGATGGTTGGCTCATCTGCTGCAACCTGGCAGCTGAAATTGCTCAAAGAGTTTCAGGCCCTAACAGAGATACACACTGCCAAAAGAGAGCTCTGGTGCCATTCATCTGCCAATCTGCTTGGGGACCATGTTGTTGTTTTGCAGACTGGGTGGAGAGCATAAAAAATACCACGTTTGTATTCTAGTCAGGTGCTGCTCATTACAAAACAGCACTGAGGGTACTTTGGAAGAGGTGACCCAAAGCATCTTACCTGTAACCCATTGTACGTTCTTGGCAGATGAGAAAAAATAGCGAGCTCCTTAACATCAGGAGATGGTGAACACTTGCAAAAAAAACCAAATTGATTTTGTACTGGAGCATTCTTACTGGGAGGTGCCGTCTCTGACTGCTCCATGATTTGCTGTGAATTTTTCATTGTTTAAATATTAGAGGCTCTCAGCTTTGAGGTTTCAATTTTAAATCCGAAAGTCCATATTCTGCTTTCCTGTTCTGTCACTTAGCTCTGTTTTGCTCCATAAGTATTTCTGCTGACTTCTTTAACTCTTGGGATAAGGACACTATTCCCCATGATGATTACGAGTACCAGGATATGGCACAAGACTATGTTCAGCAAAATTCAATGTTTGCTACGAAAATTCGGAAAGATTCTCAGATATGTTTGACAAAGGAAGCTAAGTTAAGTTCAGCGGTGCTGTGTCAGCTTATCATATATCTGCAGACCTGGCTTAGTGAAGATAAGTATTTTGAGTGAGATTGATCGCAGCCAACTTTCACCATTTAAAACATGGGTGTCCAGTCAAAGCTAAATGGCTAAGGATATTCAGAGGGAAATTCATGTCTGATTTCTTAGGAACCCATCCTGAGGGGCATAATTCACATTGGCCATGCTTGATTATGTAAGGTACTGGCAACCTGCTTAATGCAGATGACAATCTTGTAGCTGCAGAAACCAGAGTGAAATGAATATTGGAAGCTTCCTCATACATCAGCCTCTACAAGCATGTCAGGGTAACCCAACTTCAAGGGACAAAATAACAGTGTCAGTCCCAGGTGGAATGTTGGCTGCAAAAACAACAGGTGCAAAAACAAATCTAAAATTCCTGGCTTCTTTGTGTTTTCATCCTCATGATTCAGACTACCAACACATTTGCCAGCAATATGTCCTAATAAAAAGTATGTATTTTCAGTTACAAAATTGTACAGAGTTAGGAAAAATAAAGAAGAAAAAAACCCCCACAAAATAAGAGATGGAACTTTATCAGGATCATAATATTCAAAAGCCATTTTTTTTTTCCGTTGGTTATCTTTGCGTTTCAGTTTAACCCAGTGGGTAACTAAACACTATGAAGATGTTCACTCACTCCCACCCACCCCAGTGGAATGTGAGAATCAGAAAAAAAAAGTAAAATACGTGGGTTGAGATAAAGACAGTTTAAAAGGACAGAAAAGGAAGGAATAGTAGTACTAGTAGTACTAGTAGTAATGATGATGATGATGATGAAGATGATGATGATGTCATAGACAATGCAATTGCTCACCACCCAACGACTGATGCCCAGCCAGTTCCTGAGCACTGCCCCTCCCCAGCCAGCTCCCCTTAGTTTCACCAAACATGACGTCATATAGACGAGAGCATCTCCTGCCCCTTCTTCTCCACTGACCTTGGTGTCTGCAGAGTTGTTTCTCTCACATGTTCTCACTCCTCTCTCTGGCTGCTGCTCTGACACGGTTTTTCGTCTTTCCCCTTCTTCACTCTGCTCCCCCAGAGGTGCTACCACCATCGCCAATGGGCTCGGCCTTGGCCAGCGGGGAGTCCATCTTGGAGCCGGCTGCTCTGGCTCTGTTGGACATAGGGGAAGCTTCTAGCGACTTCTTACGGAAACTACCCCTGTAGGCCCCTGCTACCAAAACCTTGCTACGCAAACCCAATACAATCACCTAGAAATTTAAACACGCATTTTTTTACAGAAATGCAAGTAATTGGTTTTGCTGTGTTAATTGTTTGTTGTTTTCTTTTTGATTATCCGATGGAAGGAAGGAACAGAGTTGTAATAAAAAATATCTTAAAAGAGGCTTTCAGTGTCTTTCAGATTATTAATGAGGGCTTCTGGTACATTATAATATATTACTTTTCCATATGTAAAGAATAGTAATGTCGGGCTTCCAGTTTTTCACTGAGGTACCTTTGTGTGATACATTGCATGTACTCAGGATGGGACTATAACACTCGGGAAGCTCCCACAGATTTCCTCGACTAGTTGGACTGGACTGCAGCCGCTCTGCAAAGCACATTAGTAAAGTGACATGATATTTCCTGTTATTTTAAACAACAGATGTATTTAATCAGGTCGCTCATCAAAGCCAAAGTTGAAAATCAGCTGTATAGCTCTACACAATATTTGTAATACACTTTTTCTGAGTTACAGGGTAGAACGTTTCCTTCCCAGCTGTTTTATTCTTGGCAACTTCATCAAAATGCAATACACCAAGCAAGAGATTTTATTTAGTCTTAATAATTTGAGTCCTTAGAGCCAAAAAATGTATCTTACAGACAGGACTCAAGTGGGCCTTAAACGCTACATACCTGAAATTTTTGGAACAGATGAGGATGTGACAGGTATGGTCTGCCCATAGCAGCTGGTATCTTCTCCAAGTTACAAAGGAAAACGACCCCCCTTCCTCTTTCTGCCAACAAACTTCCTCAGAATGACAGTAGAGATTTTCTGGATGCAGGATGTCAGCTTGGCGCAGACAGAATGACAGTAGCCAAACACCTGAAAAAGTCACTTTTTGGTGCCACAAAAGAGTGGCACTTGCTGATGCGCTGCCTCCAACACGAATCAATTTCCGAAGCTGGCAGAGAGATCAACTTCCAAATATATGTATTTTAAATTTGGAGCGTGAAAGAAAGAAAGAAAGAAAGAAGTGTCATAATCCCAGTAGGAAGCCTCTGAAGAAAGACTTATGCAGATCTTCAAGTCTTATACGTGTGATGAAGGCAGTGCAGATGATCCTGTTTTCCCTGAGATTCTGAAAAACAGCGAGTAATAGGAAAATTGATAGATTAAAAAATTCCTTAGCCAAAGAGATTATCAAATGCATCTGTTCAGTCCTCCTTTTTTTTAATGCACACAGACGCTGAGTTAAAAAGCAGCTTTAAGGCATATACATATATATACATTATATACATATATAATTTCATTTTTAAAATATTAAGTGGTGGGACAAAAGTCCACTACTTTTCCAATAAACATTTCTAGTGTTTGTTTATCACTGCTGCCTAGTATGGTGTATTATTTCAAGTTTCAGTTTGTGTCATTTAGAAAGAGGAAAAAACCACAAAAAAAACCCAGATACTGGGTTATTTTATGTATTGTCAGCAGAGCTGAAAAGTCTACTAGCACAAATCCTGGCTATGGATAAATTTAGACAGGAAATTAGAACTAAGTTTCCAACTATCAGAGGATATTCTGTTACTTTTTATGTATCCAAGGATCATAATGTTCTTGAGTGTTCCTGGTGAAGCATAATGACCCAAAATGCATCTCTGAGTCACTTCTTTTGAAGAAAGAGTTCTACAGTGTAGATACAGCCTTTGTTATTCCTAGATATATTTTCTTGATTTATAAAATATTTTGTTGGACTGCAAGTCACACTATGACAGTAACTCCTCTTATTTTTTCCCTCCCAGCAGTATTTAAAAACTGCTCAATAATGACAGTATTTTTTCTGAGCTGCTGGTAAATATGTGAAATGGTTTTGTATTAGACACCAGGCAGGGAGTCTCATGAGAAAAAGCCTAACTTATTGACATTTCTCCCTAAGTACTTGGTACAGACACTTGCTCTGTTGTCATTGTCCATTCCTACTCAGAAAAGCACTTATGTACCTGTTTCGGTTCTGTTGACTTACACAAGAAGGGACCATGCTCAGACTGAGAGTTCACAGCTGCTCAGTTGTTGATTCCTGGAAAATGACAGAGACACGGAACAAAACAAATTATTTGAAAACACCTAAGGGAAAAAAAAAAAAAAGAGAAGGAAAAAGAAGAAAACACAACAACAACAAAAAGAGACAAGGAGAGGACAAACAGTCAGTATGGATTTGTCAAGAAAAACACCGTAAAAACTGTCCGACTCCATTCTGTGATAGGGCAACAGGTCTTATACAAAGGTCAGGAACAGTAGATGTCGTATCTCTTGACTATAAGGAATCTTTTGACGCTGTTTCACATGATGTTCTCATGCAGTGGTCACAGATAAACCAACCATTCTACATGAAAATTAGATGAGGATCATCTGTGAAAGAAAAAAGAGTTTACAGGTCTGGAAAACCAGACTTCTGTAGAAAAATTCAGATGCAGAGAGGGAATGACTGTCACTTATAGAAAGGACCTTCATACAAAAAAGAGAATTGTAAAGAGGAAAGGATTTGCCTTATGCATAACAGCTCTGAAATATGGTCCCCTCCTTTTCATCTTCTACATTCAGTATTAGGTTAGAAACGGTGAGGAAACCACATAGAGTCACAGTGTGCAATTAGGTGATGGTAAGTTTAATTCAGAAGAAATTTAAGATCTGTAATTGTCCCTCCATAATATTAACAATGCATAGTAAGTCTAAGATTCTTCTTATTTAACCATAACCATCTAACAGTGGGTTCTGAATTAATAGTTTTCCTGACTTTGCTTAGCACTGTATTAATATAACTGAACATGATCCTTGAGCTAGGACCAGGCCACTTTGCTTGTTTCCACAGCTGTATAAATTGCTCATTTATACTTTGAACTTGGAAACCCTAGTAATTCTGACGCCTAGGTTAGGTACTGTAATAGGCAATCTGAATTCAGGCTGCTTAGCATTTGGGAACCTGAGCCCTACTGCCAGGAAATGGGGCTTTTAGGAACCCGTCCCATAAGACTTAAGTAGAGCTAGTCAAAATATTGCCATTGGTGATTCCCAGGAAGGAAGTGATTTCTGAAGACAGATCTGAAAAAAAGTCCCCACTGTATTAAGAAAGGAAAAGGACTCTAAAAAAAAAAAATGTAGGAAGTAGCATAGAAAGAAGATGAAAAAGCATGTCAGAAAACACGCTAAGAGAGTACTATAGTAATCATTTCCATTTTCAAAGCACTGCTGAAAAATATTAATATTAAAAGAGTAAAATAACAAAATTATGCAATGAAAATTGTGGTAAACCTGGAATATTATTAGGGATTTTTTTTAGTTCTCTGACCAAAATATGTTGAACCTTTAAACCAAACAATGCCCAAAGCACATTTGTTACTAAGTGTGTGTGTATGAAAGAACGGAAAAACAATAAAGCTCTGCTTTAAAAAAAGAGGTGAAAAGAATACTTACATAATGAGCCAAAAGAGCGTGAAATATTTAATATCTGATTGAAATCTGGACAAGCTAGTAAGGTTAATACCGCTGCTCTTTAAGAAGTGACATGATTTTCTTAATGCCCTCCAGTGGTCAGGACTGCAGTTTTATAACTGTTCAGAAGGCAGCACTTCCAGGAGCAGAATGACCCTTTTGACCGTGCCTGTGGCAGTGACTAAATGCTCAAGACAGCAGAAAAGTTCTTGCTACTGAATCGGTGACACCACGACTTGCAGCACCTGGATTTACTTTGTACGTGTCCTGTTTGAGTATGGACCAAGTCTGACCTTGCTTGTGCCATGAGACTCTGAGATCATAACCCAAGGCAGTATGGCTGCAGGCCATCAGTGTGAACACTCAGAGGATTTGTCTGTCTTCCCAGTTATTCTTTGGATAAATTTTCTCTTTCAAATATTGCATCCCCTTTTCTTTACTAAGATACACTATTTCAGCTGATTTTTAGAGAGACCAGCTACAGAAGGATTAAGTAACTTTCCTGTGATACTTTCAGCTGTAGAAAACATTTTGTTTTCATATTATAAGTAAAAGTTTTTTATTAAGTTGTAAGGGATAGAGATGAGTTCAGAAAGTATTTAACTTCTTAACAACCTTTATCTTTTTTGTAAATTCACACCTACTCTACATTTTTGATTATACCAGTTCTGGCTCTACCGTAGTTGTGAGCTGTCCTATTTTCATAATATTGTTTTTGGTATTTATAGTTCTGTTATTCACAGATGCAGTCTTTAAACAAGCTAGTTTGAGATGTGTAGCTAAATATTCCCCAGGAAAAAAAAACCAAACAAACTCATTCTCATAAACAATAGAGACTTAGTTTTCATTTCTTCTGCTTTCTAATTAACCTCTGAGGGCTCAGAGCACACAAAAAAATTGATTCCTCTTTAAAAAAGATAAGCATTTTTTTACACGTATTGACTTGGAAACTTAATAACTAGACCAGACATACTTAGTAGATTGTACAGGTCATTTTTGTGCCCGTTAAGTGTTATTCTGTTGTGCGAAAATTGACTTTCCTGCATCTCCTCATTTTATAGCTTTGCACTGTTACACTAACAGAAAGACCAGATTAAATTAAATATTTTACTGTTTCCTCCAAATTCCAAACCAGGACAGTTTTCTCCTAGAAGCAGATACATAATAAAAATAAGCAATATCAATGTATTATCTTTCTTGGAATATTTCTTTTGAATCACTTCTCAAAGATCACAAAAAGAAAAATTTCCGACTGTAATGGACTGATCAGTCTTCCTTGAGATATTCATAACTTAAAATTACCTTGTGTTTCCGTCTTGTGTTTGTCATACTAGTCTTGCTTCAGTTGTGTTTCATGTGTTTAGGCTGAATCAAGCTAGGACGTCTGTGTGTTGGCATGATTCAACCGCATAACTTGGAGTGTTTTAGCAAATGTCAGTATTATCCATTGCCTACCAAGAGAGGTCCTAAGAATTCGGCTTGGCCTTTGTTCAAGCACCATCAAAAGCAAATGGATGTGGTAATGGATGGTTTGGTGGCCATTTTGCCTAACGGGAAGGGAGAATAATAGTTATCCTTTTGTGCACAAATATCAGGAGGCCTAGATGAGTTTTTCCATCAAGAGTCTAGAAATTTCCATTTTTTAGTAAAGATATTTTTAGAATAACCAACCTTTTCTTGATTGATAACCATAGTAAACGGTTGCTCTCCCTGGCCTCACAGTTGTAACGTCTTTTTTAAATAATATTTGCTTTTTCTAGAAGGTTACTCCAATTATTGTTCCCTTTTCCCTGCAACCGTTTCTTACATTCTTTTTGGTCTCCTTCTCCTCCTCCCACCCTTCAATAAAATATAACATGTAAGGGTTTTCTTTACAAGACCAAAGAAGGAATTAAAATGCTGCATGAATCGCTGAAGCATAACACAAAGCACTACAGTTACCAGCTCCCGCTGGGGACCGGGAGAGGAGGAGGCAGGAATGCTTGATGTATTTTATAACAAAGCAGATTTCTGAAGTCACAACAAATTCACTTTGTTGTGGGGCCAGCAGGTCTAAGGACAGTCTTTGTTAGTTAAGGACTATCAGCAATATAGACTCAAAGTAACTTATTTTTCCAGCACTATTTATTTTTCCTTCCCCCGCCCCCCCAGTTCATTCTGGCCTTCCCTTTCTGGAAGAGTGTTGAGCGTAAATAGTTAAGCCCTTCAACTTAGGCCTTTGTACAGTTGGTATCCTGCTCTACAAAATACCTCTGAGAAGGTATTGAAATCTATGTTAAATTTCTTCTGGAGACTAACAGTAAAGATTTGGGTTTTTTGGGGTGGTGGTGTTTTGATTTTACTGTTTTTGTGGGGGGAGGTGTTTGGGTTTTTTTTGAGAGAGATTTAAAATATTGTTATATTATTACAATTATTCCAATAATTTAAATAAGCAAAAATATAGCCATCCCTTTGGGGCTTGCTTAGAAATAGCTAGGGGCAGGTAATGAAGAAAAGTAAATGGTTCAGTCTTAAATGTGTCTGAAATTTGGAAAAGACCTGGAAAGAGAATAAGGTCCAATAGAATTTATGGACAGATAACTCCATTACTGCGTTCCTGCAGGAACCATAGGGCTTTATTGTCTCCAAATCCCCTGAAGGTAATTAGAGCCAGATGACTTTCCTGGCCCTTGGTTCAGCCAAAACCAAAGCAAAAAAGGAAAGGGTTTGAAAATTAATAAACAGCAATATTTGAGAAATATTTGAGAAATATTATTTACTACTTTTGATGTTTATTTTGTTTTACTAACTGTGGAAAGCAGGACTAATTCCTCTTGTACTCATTACTGGTGTCAGTCAAGAGGACCTGCTGCACCAGCAGATTAAACCTGGCATAAAAGTGAAATGAGTGAAAAATCTGGGCACCATGAAGCTGGGCAAAAACCAGGAGCATAGAACTGCTCTTGATGATCTCTCTGACACCCACAGGCTGATCATCCTGTAAAACTTGAAATTTATTTGAGTTCTGTGATCCTCTAAAACATTTAATCACTTAAATACAATTGTTCACAGTTGCCAGTCATAGATAATTCATAGCTGACAGCTCATCTAAATACGTTAACTAAAATAACTAAATCAACTATTCATAGCTGGACAACTGATCATACTGCTGATTAGATTTGTTTTAGGTTTTTGTTGTTGCATTCAGATAGCAATCAACAGTGACCAACCGCTACAGTGATACAGTTGTCTTCCTTGGCAATCCGAATCCCCTCATGTCTTTACATCCGTGCCTGCTGTTCGAAAATTACATTTACTGACAGTTTAGATGTTTGTCTCAATGCAGATGTGCCTGGACAAAATGTGCCCTGCTGGGGTGTGAAAGTGCTTTCTAACATCCCTTCTGACCTTAACTAATGTGCAGCTAATAAACACTTTGAGATTATAATGTGTGCTGTTTTCATCTCAGATGTCTTTCAAATCAGGATTAGTCAACTTCATTTGAAAGTTACACCTGATTTCCAAACACAAAGATTAGACTAATTATGGAAGCCTCCTGATCCACCCCTCTCTTGTTCTACCTATGGTCAAGAACTTCCTTAAAAGAACAGTCTTGTAGCATTCCTTGGATAAGTCCTCTGACGGTTTCAAAAAAGAAAAAAAAAAGAAAAAAACAGCAAAAGAAGGCAAAAACCCCTAGAACTTTTTCCTTTTGTGTTTCTGATTGTTTAATTATTTTAAAGTTCTTTGATATATGTCCTTAGCACAGTGTATATTAATAGTTTGCAATGGATAATGCTCAGTGAAGAAATGAAGTGCCATGATCTCTGCCTGAACAGGGCTGCTAAGACGTTTGTATGTAGAATCATAGAAACATGGAATCTTTGGGTTGGAAGGGACCTTTAAAGGTCATCTAGTCCAACCCCCTGCCACAAGCAGGGACATCTTCAACTAGATCAGGTTGCTCAGAGCCCACCTGACCAGTCCAACCTGACCTGAAATGGTTCCAGGGATGAGGCATCTGCCACCTCTCTGGCCAAACTGGGCCAGTGTCTCACCACCCTCATTGTCAAAAATTTCTTCCTTAGACCTAGTCTGAATCTGCCCTCTTTCAGTTTAAAACTGTTACCCCTTGTCCTATGGCAACAAGCCCTGTTAAAAAGTCTGTCTTCATCTTTCTTACTGGCCCCCTTTAAGTTCTAGAAGGCTGCAAGAAGGTCTGCCCAGAGCCTTCTCTTCTCCAGGCTGAGCCCCCCCAGCTCTCCCAGCCTGTCCTCCCAGCAGAGCTGTTCCAGCCCTCGGAGCGTTGCTGGGGCCTCCTCTGGCCCCGCTCCAGCAGGTCCATGTCTCTCCTGTGCCGAGGGCTCCAGAGCTGGACGCAGCACTGCGGGGGGGTCTCCTGTTCATTGAAGATACTACTAGCCTTTTGAAGGCTGACCTTCTTGTTCATTTGCAAGCTGCCAAGCTTGTTCTTATATTAAATTATTAATTATATACAGAAGTGTCTTGGATACAAATACATAATTAATGTCTATAGTACAAGATGCTGAATTAGGAAATGTAGATTCTTCAGGTTAATGGTGAAGTACATTGGGCACATTTTGAGGGAATGAGATTCAGCATGGATGGTAGATGTGCACTCATGGAGGGCCTTACACAGCTAGCAAACCCTCTCAGCCATAAACAGTTATTACTTTTCTTGTGAAGGCAGGGTGACTATAAAGATAAATTCTTAATAAAAACGCAGTTAAACAGGTAGGGCTTGACTAAAGCAAGAAAATTTCATCTGGTCATTAGATTAACAAACTGTCAGATTTGTGCAAATGAAAGAGTATATTTTGATGTCATGACGAATGGGAAGATAGAGCAGGCTCTTAAGTCACATGAGAAGTCATTTAAGACAATACAACATGAGCTATAACAGGTAACATTTGATGACTAATTTCTGTATAACTTTTGAGCATGATATCAATATTTCTCATATTGTGCATATACAAAACAAGTTATGAAAATGTTTGGTGCTCTCTTATAAAACATTTATGAACATTTCTGTAGACAAGTCATGTTTTACTTGGGATTTGTTGATTTATAGACCATAATATTCTGCATGTACTTGTATACCCTGGTGAATATTTTTTAATTATTATAACCAAATCAGATATGTAAAAAATGGTAAAGTTAGTTTTTTGGTGCATAGTTAGACCTGAGTCAGACCTTGCTAAGTCAGTGAAAACCTCTAAAGTTCTTTCATGTGATTTGGTTTAAAGACTTCTTCTGTAATTAATAAAGCTCAGTGGTGCAGAAAGGATTTCACATTTACTGTTATTTTCATCTCTAGATCAAATTTTATTCAACTGCAATATCTTAATAGATGATTTGTCTCTTTCCCTGCCTTGTTCCGCATCTGTTGTCCTCTGATTTTCCACATAACAAAGCTTCTTCCTGGTTGGCTGCCATGGTCACTTCTGGACTAAACCAGCTCATTTATTCCATAAAGACACCCAGACTCAGCTATTTGTTCAAAGATCCTCTCCAGATATACAATCTGGATGAGGACTGCATTGCATTTAGCTCCCTAAACGCAGGAGTCCTCCAGCTCTATCCCAGCAGGCCATGGACACTTAAATATTAAATATGCTTTGCTGGCATGTGAAAGTAATGAACCACACCTTCAGCATCATGCCACAAAACATCGATGAAGCAAACGCAAGAGTGTCATCTCATTACTTTGAGGACTTTGAACAGAATGAAAAAAAAAAATAATAATTTCTGTTAACCTCTAATATGAAGTTAAAGGGAGATCAGATCCAGGTGCCCAAGTGTGTGGGGCAACTTTGCTCGACAGAAACCTGATCTATGGTGGCACTGATGCAGGGTAGGCCATTTCAGTGCGCCAGTGTTATCTCATTGGTGGGGGCTATAAGACAATAAAGACAGAACCTACCTGTCCATTATTATATGCCTTCACAGAGCCTTGAAAAATTATATTCCAGTCTTAATTGTCTTTTCTCACTGTGGGTCTGATAATAATTAGATTTAAGATCTTTCTGGAAAAAAGGTGTGTATAATACGTATGTAGATAATGCATTCTTGCAAATTCATGAAGATGTTAATTCTGAACTAATCTTTCAAGCTTTTATAAGAATAGTTAATAGCAAAGTAGGCAAACGATTCTGTCAAGAGGATGTTGGAAGATGACATGGAAGATTGCTTTCTTGGCAAGTTCCCTTATGTAAAACTTTCTAGTGTTTGGCATTTGACTCCTATCAATATAAATCTGATCGCTCACTCTAATGATTCTTTTATCTAACTGAAATGTATCTTACATCAGAGCTCAGGGTTTGTTTTGGCTGGGTTTGGGGAATACGGTGATGTAGGGATGCAGCTGCCAGGAAATAAGTTAAAGAAAGAAATTGGAGCTTCTTGGCTTTGTGAATTGGAAGCTCTGACCATTGCATAACTGTATGAGACAGTTGTCAGAAGTTTAACAGATCTCCAAAGGCATGCTGTTATCTTCCAAAGGAGGACCCTGGGGACATTAAGTTGTTTCAGCTTTTAAAAGTGGAGCTGGTTTTAAAGCTATTTTTAAAATTGTACTGGAGTTGAGTGTGGTTGAAACCATAGGTGTGATATTATCCTGAGACTTGAATTAATTCCCTTCATTCTCCTGCATATTTCCTGTTTCGCCTTGGATGTATTTCCATTTGTCACCTCCCATTTGTAAAAGGGAATAACGTTGGTGTCGTCATAGGAAGCTTGGTTTTATTACTTTATAATGAAATCTGGAGTTGTATAATCAATATTATGAATGGTGAAAAAGTACTTTAAAGAATGATAGAATAATTTAAATTGGAAACAATATCGGGGCGTCATGTAGTCTAATCCCCTGTTCAAAATAAGGCCAATTTCAAAGTCATTTTAGGTTGCTTAGGCCCTTGTTTTACCTGAGAACTGTCTAACCTGTGCATGGTTAAAGGCAGGGCTTCTGGACAAAAGTAGTTGAGGTCACATAAACTAAGCCTATTGTGACTTACTACATGTGCAAAGAGGCGAAGTTTATAGTAGTGCAGCAAATGGTAATTTTTGAGTGCTTGACTTGGTGGATTTAATGGTATTCTTTGAACACACCTTTAGTACAATTATAATTGTTTTGCAGTTGTGTTGCTGTAAAAGTATTACAACAAGACAATGATTCTTTATGAAAAGAGATTAGTAGTAATTCATATAATCAGGAAGCCTGAATTTACACCTCTTAATTTACACTGTGCTTTCTCAGGATTTTTCTTTCTGTCTTCACAAACTGACCCTGTAAGGGCCATTATCAAAAATGTATAGTAGTCTATCTCTTACTCTTTTCAGTAGTGTAATTACAGCGGCTTCCTGAATTATACAGTGTAGGAGGTCTGCTGAGAATCCACTGAATTTCAGACACCTTTATAAGCATACTGTATGCCAAACAGATCCTGCTTATGGTAGTTCATAGCAATATACTTTTCCTATGCTGACCTATACATTCACACAGCATGGGCAGCAAACAGGAGGAGCTGGAAGCCATCGTGCTGTTAGAAAGCTATGAACCAGTTGCCATTACTGAAACTTGGTGGGACGAATCCCACAAATGTTGTGTGTCTATCGATGGCTACAGGCTGTTCAGAAAGGACAGGCAAGGAAGGGAGGATGGAGGCGTTGCCCTCTACATCAAGAAATGAACAGAGTGCGAAAAGCTGTCTCTGAAGAATAGCCACAAGCAGGTCAAAAGCCTATGGGTAAGAATGGAGGATCAAGGCAACAGAGGGAACCTTGTGGTTGGGATCTATTACAGGCTGCCGACCACGTGGAGTTTATTGATGAAGCCTTCTCACTCCAGCTACAGGAGGCATCTCGCTCGCAGGCTCTTGTCCTGCTGGGGGACTTCAACGACCCTGACGTTGCTAGAAAAGTAACACGGCGAGCTGTAGGCAATCCAGAAGACTCCTGGAGTGCCTGGAGGAGAACTTCCTCTGCCAGGTAATAGACAGCCCTACCAGAGGGGATGCCATACTGGACCTGTTGGTCACCAATGCCAGTGAGCTAACTGGTGATGTCAAGCTTGGAGGCAGCCTGGGCTGCAGTGACCATGCATTGGTGGAGTTTGCAGTCCTGAGGGATATGGGGCAGGTGAAGGGTAAAGTCAGGACCCAGAATTTTAGGAAAGCAAAATTCCAGCTCTTCAGGGAATCTTCTTAGTCAATAGGACCCCTGGGAAACTGCCCTCAGGGACAAGGGAGCAGAACAGAGCTGGCAGATATTTAAGGACACTTTCCATAGAGTGTGAGAGCTCTCGATCCCCAGGTGTAAGAAATCAGGAAGGGAAGGCAGGACACGAGCGTGTCTCAGTGGAGACCTGCCGGGCAAACAAAAGAGCAAGAAGGAAATGCACAGGCAGTGGAAGCAGGGACAAGTACCCTGGGAAGAGTACAGGGACACTGCCTGGTTGTGTAGGGATGAGGTCAGAAGGGCCAAGGTGCGGCTGCAGCTGAACTTAATAATGAGTGAAAAGAATAATAAGAAAAGCTTCTGCAGGTATGTCAGCCAGAAAAGGAATGTCAAAGAAAGCGTAACCCCCTCAATGAGCAAGACTGCCAGACTGGTAACAACGGATGAGGGGAAGGCTGAGGTACTCAACAACTTCTTTGCCTCAGTCTTCACTGGCAGTCTCTCTTCC
>NW_010556763.1:0-5948 GCF_000687285.1 Phaethon lepturus
TTTTAATTCCCTACCACCTTGGTTACAATAATCCAAGAGGTTCTGAATATTTTTTATGTTCCCCAGCCTTTTTTCAAATATCATGGTAGTTTGCTTCTGAGGTCCATGTGGAAATCCTGCAGACCCTGACCAAGTGAACTATTGTTGATGGTTATGCAAGGAATTAAGCAGGGGTTATTGTTTAGTCTCTGTTAGCAGTTGACAAGGTGCAACCTTGACTGAAGGAACAAGATAATCACAAAAGGAACACAGCTACTGAACCTTGAGTGAACTATCCTAATTAGCATCTAAGTAACATATAATTGGCATAATAAAAACCTGCCCCTGGGTGGGGAAAGCCCCTTACTCACAAAAGCCCCTTCCTTAGTAAGCGTGTCTAGAAAAAAGGATGCTGTGACTTTAAGTGGAGATGAGGTTTGTGAAAGCCAATGCGAACAAGGGTAATGGAGACAACTTTTAAAAACTACTGATAACTGTTGCTCGAAATGTATAAATATTTTCTGTGTGTTAACTGCTGCGTGCTAGCTTTGTGGACCTACTACCTAGCACTCAACTCTGTGCAGATTTGGAATAAAAGCAAATATCTCGTCTCTGTGTGTTTTTTGGCCCTCTGCACACCAGGAGGAAGAACCTATATTTGGTACAACACTATCATTCCCCTTTTAAAAAAAGAAAAATTCAGCAGTCATAGTGTAAGAACATTTCTCACCTTTCAGAGGAAGTTGAATTGACTTCCTCATCCTCAGGAGTGGAGGGTGGGGCAGAGAGAACAGGCAAGAGGCAGGAGAAGATAACTTCTGGCTAAATACTTCAGGAGATCAGTGTGATTGATACATTTATGTACTTTCTAGAGGGTTATTGATTACATGATTAGTTCAACTTTTGTACAGATTTCTTTAGCCTAATAACTGTGTGATTATGTGTAACAGCCTACTCTCATAGTTCTTAGGTTACACTTGCCTCAATGCTAATATTTCAGTTATGTGATGATTTCTTTAAAAAACATGAGAAACACTAAGAATTCTGACTGAAAAAAGAATCAAAATGCAAACTGAGAGTTAAAATGGGGATAGCAGGGAAATGAATATTGGCTACAGTGCCTGTCAGGTGGATGTTCAGAGAAGAGTTTGGTGAGTTATGACTCTTGCTGGAAACTGATGGAGAAATCACTGCACCACTAAGATCTCAGATTGTATGTTCCACCAGCATAATTCTATTGTGAACAACCTGCATTTGGCATTAGCTACCTGGTGAAGCCTTGCCCTAGAGCTTTGCTTTGGTGGCATGCCTACCAGATTTCCTGAGGAGGAGCTCACAAATGGCCGGTGATATACTTAGCTACACTTTAAAACTCGGCTTCAGACCCGCTCAGTCATTTGAGCAGAAGAGAATACAGTACTATTGCATGCTCTCCCCATTTTTTTTTTTTTTAAGGGCAATGAACAGAGGTGCCAGGGATTACAGAAAGAATGACAGATAGTGTACTTGCTGCAGTGAGAAACTGGAGATAAGTAATTGGTGGGCTATGTTTCTGTGTTTGAAAGATCAGCATGGGGGCTGAATGAATATCAGAGCTTGTAACCTACACTAAATAGTGAGAGGATGCAGCCAAAACAGCTATCCACAACCTGTGGATAGGTAAGGTAATGATGAGAGCAGCATACACTGGGGAAGCAATCTGTGTTATTCCAAAGGACAGCATGTGAAAAATAAATTAAAAAATGTTATTTCAATAGGCAAAAAGATAAAAGCAGTTGACAGTATATAAAGTGATCAGCAAATACTCAGCAAGGTATCTAATGTGGAGGATGTGGCTGAACAACAGATAAGGCTTCCTTTTTTCCAGCAACAATTGATGTTTTAGCAAAAAAAGAAAAAGGAATATTCATCCTGAACAACATTATTTGGATGATACACAAATGTTCATATAGCTCCCACTGAAAATCTACTAAAATGAGGCAATTTTTGTCCTCTGTGTAAGATTTGTGTCCCTTTTTGCTGCTGAGGTCTGAGAGGGTGCTGTCTATGTTAAGCACACACAGGCAGGTTTTCTTTATAGAAGACAGAGGAGTTCAAAGGACAGTTATTCATAGGATGAAACTGGGGAAGATGGAACATGAAGGCTTTGTGATGGCATCTTGACATCTTTAGTTGAATTGAGGGATAGTTATGAAGCTGATAAATTTTGGGGATGTAATCATTTACAATAAGATGTTTTGCCCTTGGAAGCAAGTAGTCAGAGAACCCGACAATAATGCATGATAACCTCCTTGATGGCAGACAAGCAAATAGTCAAGAGAGGCTCCACAAAAATTTGGGAAGTGACTTTTGCAGTTGATGACCCCACAGTGAAGTCTGTGCATCTTCCCAGGATGTCAAAAGAAAATCAGAAATGGATATATTATGCTCAAAAAGAAAAAAAAAGGTAATTTTTATTAATTGTTTTTCTGGTGGAGGTAATTTTTATGAATTGTTTTTCTGGTGGAAACTGGGACAGTGACATTCAGTTAAGGATTAGTTTAGGAAGCAGGGAAGAAAATTCAAGGTTGGATGGATCAAGTGAAGTATTTTCCAGGTTCTTCCAGTACCAGTTGTAAATGAAATGGTTATTTCTATCGTGAAAAGGATCACTGAAACAACTTCCATGAAAGCAAGATACCTTAAGGGTACATTGCTGGGCAAAATTAATTTTTAATTGTTGAGCTTAAAATGCCCGGCATACATTGTGAGCTGCTTTGAAATTTGGATCACTGGACAGAGGCTGCTGCAGAAGTAGGAGGAATGGGTCTGCTCTATCATAAACTTCTTGTGGCTTTGCATTGAATCACTGAAGAACTTACAAGCCCTGTTTCCCTACCTGTAGAGCCTGTAGTAAGTTTCTGCCTTGTTTATGTAAAATGTAAGAACTTGGCATCCTGTTGTAAGTACAGCATGCAAAGCATTCAGAACATGAATATTCATGGGTGTGGTTGACAGTGGTGTATAGATTGTGTTGGATCTTACTTTAACTCCATGGCAGACCTTGAGTACCACTCTTCTCAGAAATCATTCCTATGCAAGACAGGTTAACGTGGCATATTTTGTGCTGTGTGATCTATAAGGGTTTACAGAGGGACGTGGACAGGTTGGATTGATGGGGCAGCTGTATGAGGTTCAACAGCTAAGTGCTGGGTCCTGCACTTGAGTCACAATAACCCCATGCAATGCAACAGGCTTGGGGAGGAGTGGCTGGAGACCTGACCAGCAGGAAAGGACCTGGGGTGTTGGTTGACAGCTGGCTGAACATGAGCTGGCAGTGTGCCCAGGTGGCCAAGAAGGCCAAGAGCATCCTGGCCTGTATCAGAAATAGTGTGGCCAGCGGGAGCAGGGAAGTGATTGTGCTCCTGTACTCTGCACTGGTGAGGCCACACTTTGAATACCATGTTCAGTTTTGGGCCCCTCTCTACAAGAAGGATGTGATGTTGCTGGAGCGTGTCCAGAGAAGGGCAATGAAGCTGGTGAAGGGTCTGGAAAAGAAGTCTTACAAGGAATGGTTGAGGGCACTGGGATTGTTTAGCCTGGAGAAAAGAAGACTGAAGGGAGACCTTATCACTCTCTAAACTACTTGAAAGGAGGTTGTAGTGAGGTGGATGTTAGTCTCTTCTCCCAAATGGCAAGTGATAGGATGAGAGGAAATGGCCTCAAGTTGTGCCAGGGGAGGTTTAGATTGGATATTAGCAAAGATCTGTTCACTGAAAAGGTTGTCAAGCATTTGGACAAAAGTCCAGAATTTCATATGGACTTACACCGTCTCTTGATCTCGGTTGGATCCTAATTCCCAAGAGAGCTAGTGGTAAAGCCTGTGGCCACTTCAAAGATGTTTCCTGGCAAATTTTACTTATTTGTCTTTTCAATGTTTGATTCATTCTCTCAATTTTGCCACTCGATTGTTGTCTCCAGGGGGTATGTAGGGCCCATTTTATACCCAAAATTTTACTGATCTCTTGAACTGCATCTGCTACAAAGTGTGGTCCCCTATCAGAAGACATTCCCAATGGCACTCCAAATCTTGGTATTATTTCCTTCAATAGTATTTTGACTTCTTCTCTAGCTTTATTGGTACAGCAAGGAAAAGCTTCTGGCCATCCAGAAAATGTATCAATTAACACTAACAAATACTTATATCCATTCTGACTGGGTAACTCAGAGAAATCAATTTGCCAATAATCTCCAGGGGAATTTCCTTGTTTTGTCACTCCTAAAGGTGGTTTCCTTTGGTTCAAGGGATTATTTTTAAGGCAGATTAGACACTTAATTATTATTGATTTACTATTCCTGTCATTCCTACACATACCACAGATGTTTTCAAACTCGAAACCATAGCATCTATTCCCCAATGTGTTTGCTCATGTTTTTCCTTTGCAAGTTGTACCATAACTTGCAGGGTTACTATCACCTGTCTCTCTGGTGTTACCCAGTATCTTTCTACATTTTGTGATGCTTTTAATTGTTCTGCTAAGTGCTCATCCAATTTATTGTATTTCGGTTTTAAATTTAAAAACTTTTTTTGTTTTACTGGTACTAGTGCAAGGATACCTCGTTCTGCTGCCTCTTTTTGCGGCTTTGTCCGCCAATCAATTACCTATATTTACAGCCATCTGACCAAACTGATGAGCGTTCACTGAAAAGGTTGTCAAGCATTTGGACAAAAGTCCAGAATTTCATATGGACTTACACCGTCTCTTGATCTCGGTTGGATCCTAATTCCCAAGAGAGCTAGTGGTAAAGCCTGTGGCCACTTCAAAGATGTTTCCTGGCAAATTTTACTTATTTGTCTTTTCAATGTTTGATTCATTCTCTCAATTTTGCCACTCGATTGTTGTCTCCAGGGGGTATGTAGGGCCCATTTTATACCCAAAATTTTACTGATCTCTTGAACTGCATCTGTTACAAAGTGTGGTCCCCTATCAGAAGACATTCCCAATGGCACTCCAAATCTTGGTATTATTTCCTTCAATAGTATTTTGACTTCTTCTCTAGCTTTATTGGTACAGCAAGGAAAAGCTTCTGGCCATCCAGAAAATGTATCAATTAACACTAACAAATACTTATATCCATTCTGACTGGGTAACTCAGAGAAATCAATTTGCCAATAATCTCCAGGGGAATTTCCTTGTTTTGTCACTCCTAAAGGTGGTTTCCTTTGGTTCAAGGGATTATTTTTAAGGCAGATTAGACACTTAATTATTATTGATTTACTATTCCTGTCATTCCTACACATACCACAGATGTTTTCAAACTCGAAACCATAGCATCTATTCCCCAATGTGTTTGCTCATGTTTTTCCTTTGCAAGTTGTACCATAACTTGCAGGGTTACTATCACCTGTCTCTCTGGTGTTACCCAGTATCTTTCTACATTTTGTGATGCTTTTAATTGTTCTGCTAAGTGCTCATCCAATTTATTGTATTTCGGTTTTAAATTTAAAAACTTTTTTTGTTTTACTGGTACTAGTGCAAGGATACCTCGTTCTGCTGCCTCTTTTTGCGGCTTTGTCCGCCAATCAATTACCTATATTTACAGCCATCTGACCAAACTGATGAGCTTTACAATGCATTACCGCCACCTCCTCCGGTCTCTGCACATCTTCCAGGAGTTGGAGAATTTCTTCTTTATACTATATTGATGTTCCTTGGCCTGACAGCAGTCCTCTTTCTTTCCAGATCGCTCCATGAGCATGGACCACACCACATGTATATTTAGAATCAGTCCAAATATTTACCCTTTTTCCTTCTGCTATTTGCAGAGCCCGCCTTAATGCCATCAATTCTGCTTTCTGTGCTGAGGTATTTATAGGTAGTGTCCTTGATTCCAATACCTCAGAGGTGGTGACGACAGCATATCCAGCCTTTCATTTTCCTTCTTGTACAAAACTTCTTCCATCTGTAAGTAACTCCAGATCAGGGTTT
>NW_010556763.1:6363-17368 GCF_000687285.1 Phaethon lepturus
AGGTAGTGTCCTTGATTCCAATACCTCAGAGGTGGTGACGACAGCATATCCAGCCTTTCATTTTCCTTCTTGTACAAAACTTCTTCCATCTGTAAGTAACTCCAGATCAAGGTTTTCCAAAGGTTCGTCTTTCAGGTCCAGTCTGCTGGAATAGACTTGTTCAACAGTTAACAGGCAATCATGTTCTAAATTTTCTGTTGAATTTTCTGTTGACAAGAATATCGCTGGATTAACAATCGGTGTGGTTTTCAATTCCACATCACCTTGTTCCAATAGGACAACCTGATACTTCAGCATTCTGCTGGGGGATAGCCAGTGACCTCCCTTTTGCTCTAGAACAGTTATTACCATATGCGGAACGTATACCACCATCTTTTGACCCATGGTCAATTCTCGAGCTTCTTGGATCAGCAATACTGTTGCCGCTACAACATGCAAACATCCTGGTCATCCTTTACTCACGTTGTCAATTTGTTTACAGAAGCACCCCACTGGTCGTTTCCAGGATCCCAGCCATTGTGTCAGCACTCCAAGAGCCAGATATTGCCTCTCATGTGCAAACAGCTCAAAAGGTTTGGTCACATCAGGTAATCCCAGAGCAGGTGCCATCATTAATGCCTTTTTCAGTTCTTTGAATAATTTCTGTCATTCAGGTGTCCAAGTCGAATACTGATCCTTGGATTCCTTTAAAGCTTCATATAGTGGTTTTACATACAGTCCATAATCCAAAATCCAAAGTCGGCACCACCCAATCATTCCCAGAAAATCTCTTAGCTCCTTCGGGCTACTAGATTCAGGAATTTGACAGATAGCTTCTTTTCTTTCATTCCCTAATCGTCTTTGTCCTTGAGATATTTCAAATCCCAAATAAATTACTGTTTCCTTTCCTATCTGGGCCTTGCCTCTGGAAACTCTATATCCTCCTTGGCCTGGAAAATTTAGTAAACTGATAGTGATTTCAAAACATTTTTCTTTCTTTCTGCTGTTATCAGAGTATCATCCACATATTGTAACAATGTGCCTCCCCCTTGGTTCTGTTTCTTCCATATCTCTAATTCCTTTGCCAATTGGTTCCCAAATAACATAGTGCTATTTTTGGATCCTTGTGGAAGTACAGTCCATGTTAATTGTGTCTTTCGTCTTGTGGCAGGGCTCTCCCATTTAAAAGCAAATATGCTTTGGCTTCCTATATCCAGCAGTATGCAAAAGAAGACATCCTTTAAATCTAGTAGGGCTCTCCCATTTAAAAGCAAATATGCTTTGGCTTCCTATATCCAGCAGTATGCAAAAGAAGACATCCTTTAAATCTAGTACAGTAAACCATTTATGTTCCTCTTTTAAGGAAGTCAGTAGAGTATATGGATTAGCCACTACTCAGTGTATATCTTGGACTATCTATCTGATTTATAGCCCTTAAATCCTGAACTAATCGATATTCCTGGCCTCCGGATTTCCTTACTGGTAATGTGGGAGTATTATATTCCAATTCACACTCTACCAATAGTCCATATTCTAAAAATTTTGTAATCAACCCCTTTAATCCTTTTCGAGCTTCCCATTTACTAGGATATTGTTTTTGTCTTACCAGCTTGGCTCCACGTTTTAGAATCACTTTTACCGGCTCTGCCAATTTAGATTGTCCCAGGATTCCACTTGCCCAGACGAAAGGAATTACTACATTTTCCACTTCTTCTGGAATTTGTTCTTCTCTGTAGGAATCCTGTAACATAAACACTCTTGCCTCTATGGCTTTTGATTCTGGTATTAGCAATGTAATTTCTCCATCTTTGAAAGTTATTTGTGTGTCCAATTTACTCAACAGATCTCGTCCTAACAAAGGCAGCAGACATTCAGGTATATACAGATATTGGTGAGTTACCCATTGTTTTCCCAAAGTAAACTTTAATGGCTCTAAAAATGGCCAATTTTTCTTTTGTCCTGTCACACCAACAACATCTACTGATTTGTGACTAAATTTCCCTTTACATGTATTCAATACCGAATAAGAAGCTCCTGTATCTACCAGAAATTCTATTTCTTCATTCCCTAGCTTCAATGTAACCAGAGGTTCAGCTAGGGTTGATTCCCCCAGTCTCCTTCATAGTTCTTCATCCAGAGTCATTAATTTAATTGCCTGGAGAGCCGGATCTAATTCTCTTTTCCAGTACCCACACTCCTTGCAAACAGCATATTGGTCTTCTGCTAATCGGGGCTTTTCTTTCCTCGTTTCTCCAATATTTATTCCCCATCCTTTTCCTCTACCTCTTCTATGATTTTCTGTTAAAATTGCTAATAATTTTCCATCCCTTCTCGCTTGCCTCACCTCTTCTTCTTTTTCTTTATTGTTATATACAGCCCAGGCAATTTCAAGCATTTTATCTTAACCACCCTTTCGGGATCCTCCCGATAGGTACCTGCAGACTCTTTCCATGATCTTAAATCAGTAATTGAAAAAGGAACTTTCACCACCACTGGACCATCATTCCCCACTACTTCTCAGAGAGGGACTTGGAGGGAAGTTAGTCCTATTTCCCCACTCCTTCCCCATGTTCTTCCTGAAATTGGGCTAGATTTTCCTCCTTCTCTCTCCTCGGGAGAAGCAGGGGAATTATCATTGTCATCCTCCAAATCTTTGGATCACTCTCTCTCTCTCCCACCTTCAGTGAGGGGCAATCATCAATTCAATATCTTCCTCCTCACCTCCCTTCCTCCAACCATTCTTTTTGGTCTTACAAGAAGAGCAACATTTCCGAGTTCCCATCACATTTTCCTTTTTGCACAACCATTACCATGGGATCATACAGATGTATTCCACACTGTCTCTGCCATTCTGGATGATTTCATAACATAAAGAACAAATCAACATATGCCGTTTATTCCCATTTACCTTCCTTTTTAAAAAACAACATTAACTGCAAGATGGTATTATATTGTAATGTTCCATTTTCTGGCCATTTCTCCCCACTGTCCAACTTATAAATTGGCCACCAATGATTGCAATATTCAATTAATTGCTTCCAAGTCAGAGGGTCACCTCCCAGATCTTTCCAGTGTCTTAAAATACATCCCAAAAGTGTTTTCTGTGGGATGGGTTTCTTACTCAGAGGTATACCCATCCTCCCAAGACTAGTGGTTGTGATTGTACACTATCACAGGCACTAGTCAGAGGGACCCCAACCCTTATTGAAGCTGCCTCTAGGATTCCGGCCCCCTGCCAGAAATCCCAACCTCCTTTCCTGGGCCCCTAGCCCAACCTTGCGAGGTTTACACTGCGACTTATAGGCAGGCGTTCCTCGTGAGGGTCTCGTACCCTCACGCTTTCCAGAGGTACCTTTCAGCCCTACTCTGCATAGCTTTCGCCACGCCTTACGAGCGAGCTAGTGGGACGCGAACCCACATTACTTCAATCCTTTAAAGAATGCCTTATTAGCTTTCCAGGGGACTTGCTCAGAATTCTTCAGTTCGGGGATCAGAGGTTCTCCCTGAGAATCCCTCGGTGCCGGCTGGAGGTCCCGTGATCCCACAGATCCATTGAGATTCACAAGCAGAGTCCCATTTGGGTCGCCAAAACTGTCACCGAAATCGGGAATAAACCTTGTAACACCAATGTAGTATTAAAAGGCAGGCATTCTTTATTCACGGCACGGGGAACACGGGGATAGCTCCTCCCAAAATTGTGTGCATTCAATCAGTCTAAGAAACATTCTTTTATAGATACACAAATACATATTCATCACCCTCTATACAATGATTGGTTGAGAATTCTTCACCTAACATGTAAATGACTATGGATGCTCACTATAACTTTCTAAGAATTTACTTCCTTGATCTTTTGGGTCGGAGGGTTTCTGGAGTGGGTGGTCTCTGAGTCGGTGGTCACCATCTCCCCCTGCCGGAATTACCTTTTCTCTAAATTCACTTAAACTTGGCAATACCAAATGGTCCTTCACGGACTGTTAACACAAACACACAATTATTAATTTCAAAGTCTTTGTTTCAAGACAGAAAATTGCCTTCACTATGTTATACTACACCATTCAGAGTAGTTACACTGTTCTCTATTTGCTATCAAAGAACGAGACATACTACTCTTAATTCTGATCTTATACAATTACAATGTTACATACTGATTAGATCCTTGATGTTTAAATCAAGATGGAAAGGGTTGGGTGGACTTCTGAGCAGCATTGCTGGTGCATAACGTTCTTAGGGTTCCATCTATATAACCTTATTATGATTCCCACCACCTCGGTTACATTGCCAGCATCTGAATTATATAGAGTACATACATTCATATTCATTGCAATTGTTAGCATATTCATGACAATTGTTAGCATATTCATGACATTTCCAAGAAATGTTTAACATACTCAAATGTCCCTGACGCATGCGCTTTTAAATGAGTTGGTGGTCCTTTGGTGGTCTCTGGTGGGTTTTGCAGTACTTGGTCCCCTTAACTTGTCTGTTCTCCAGAGGAACTCTTCTCTTATCTACTTGCTTATCTTGTATTTTAACATTGTACTGGTTCTTATCAGCTCCTGCCAGTTACTTGGTTAAGATAAAAGAAGTTGTCCACTGTATTTTATCTTACACAATCCTCGCATACAAAAGGAAATTTACAAAACTCACATTTGATTGATTTTACATGTTAAAACCTTCTTCCTTGTCTCAGACCTTTGTTTCACCCCTAATGTGGCCAACAATATAAGTGAAAGAATAGAGAAGAGAAAAAAGAGGACAAGTGCGAAATAACATGTCTCTAGAGAGATCCTATCTTCCTGGCAATTACAGCAAAACAGAATTATAGATGACCATTGTGCTGTCTATAAAATTATAATGAAACTTGGAGAGGAGCAATCTGGTAAGATGAGTGTATATAAGGAAGAAATGGTGGGATCTCATAAATAAGGGGGAAACCTGGGAAATTAAGATGATGGATGTGTCGGTGTTTGAGAAACACTGGGAAAACATTTTCAGTGGAGAGAAAAAGAGGCAGAGAAAAGGATTTGAGATTACAGGATATAGACAACAAAAGGTATTACTCCATAAAGTCACTACTGAAGGAGCTTTGAGAAAGAGCAGCACCAAAGCAGAAAAAGTTGTTTTTTGGCTTTGAGATTTGAACACATCCTTTCCCAATCAAAATTAATTCCTGCATTACAGCAAAGCAGGAAAGTAAAAATAAACCTATTAGAACAATCTGCTAAACAAAGAATTACTGCTCCATTCAGTCAGCTCCAAGGCAGCTGAAGACGAAAAGCAGAGAAGAAAACTTTTTTTTCTGTTGGACAAAAGAAATCGTTATCACCATATGTGACAGGAAGAATTCATTAACCAGCAAGTATGTTGCAGGAAATGATGAAGCAGCAGACATCATACAGCCCTGGTGAAGCCATTCACATTGCTTTTCTTCTGAATGATGAATACCTAAAGATAATCCAATTATCTTATTATCCTGTTATAATACAATTGTCCTATCATTTTTTTCAGGGAAGCATTATTTCTTTAAGGGAGTTTGATCACAATTACTTTTTGTCTCCAGCAGTATCTAACAACTTGAGAGTCACATCTCAGGGAATTTGTGAGGCTAGAGAACACGTTTTCAGGACCAGTATATGAGTGGATTCATATTCAAACACCTAATAATGTTGGAAATCATTAGCTAGGCTTATCAGTTCAGTAAATAGGTGATGAATGTGCCAGGAATAAACAGCTGAACTGCCTTTGTCTCCAGTCCAGGGATGGATTGAATGACCTTTCAAGATTTCTTCCACCCCTGTGAAAGGATCTTGGTGCCACAAACAAAGCAGGGGGGTGGAAAAAAAAAAAAGAAAGGAAGTTACAGTGGGGCAGAAATGGAAAGGGAAGGAAGCAGGTAGCACTGAGAGGACTAGCTCATTCCACCTACAGAAAACTCCACACTTTTTTTTCTCAGAATCACCTGCAGAAACTGCAATCAAGACCCAGCAGGGTCACAGTTTTAAGTCAAAATCTGCCTCATGCCTGATTGACTCAAACTCCAAGTCTTGAGGAGTTTCTAGGAAAAATAGTCAGGGTCACTGGGAAAGAATGGTTTTAGGAAAAGACCTAAAGTATTTTTATAATGAAAAACTTTTGGTGAATCTCTGATGAAACATAGGCTTTGCTTAATCATATCCACCTAGTTTCTTATCTAACTACAATGGGCTTATGAGTCTAAGTGCACTCTCTGAAGTTTGGGCCAATGTTTGGTCTGTAGAAGTTCTGTTTCCTCAAAAAAAGCCTGACTCACATCCCTGTTACTAGAGCTTCCCTCCTCCTTGCTACAAAGATTGTTGAAGGAATGAAGGAATGCAGCTGGGGTTATTGTTTAGTCTAAGCAGTTAACAAGGTGCAACCTTGACTGAAGGAACAAGATAATCACAAAAGGAACACAGCTACTGAGCCTTGAGTGAACTATCCTAATTAGCATCTAAGTAACATATCATTAGCATAATAGAAACCTGCCTTTGGGTGGGGAAAACCCCCTACTCACAAAAGCCCCTTCCTCACTGAGCATGCCTAGGAAAAAAGAAGGATGCTGTGACTTTAAGTGGAGATGAAGTTTGCCAGAACCAATGGGAACAAGGGTAATGGAGACAACTTTTAAAAAATACTGATAACTGTTGCTCAAAATGTATAAATATTTTCTGTGTGTTAACTGATGCGTGCTAGCTTTGTGGGCCTACCACCTAGCACCCAACTCTGTGCAGATTTGGAATAAAAGGAAATATCTCGGCTCTGCATGTTTTTCGGCTCTCTGCACATCAAGAGGAAGAACCCATATTTGGGACAAGATCAGTGACGTCTCAGGGCTTCCAGTGCTTCTTCAGCCTCTGAGGGCTGGTCAATATAGGACACATGATCCTGTGCTCCCAAGCTCAGTTTCACTTAAGAACAAGCTAACCAAAATGTTCCTACTGCTCTGAATGTTGCCCTCTCCCAGCCACTTTTCTCTCTTGCTAAAAATCCATAAAATAAAACAAAAAATCCAAAGTTTATTCTGAAAGGGACCAAAGTTTATCAGGATTTCAGAATTTCTTGCACAAGAAGACTTTTAGATTTCAGCCAGTGCTGCTTTTTGTGCCTTTCCCCCCTCCAGTAACAGCTGTGAAATCTCAACCTGCAGAAGCAATCCAGGTCTTGGAGAGCCACAAGACTTGCCTGCTTTCACAGTGATGAGAGTTGAGCATTTATTCTTGAAACCAGCTGTCCCAAATTTTGTATGTACTGGCTGTACATGCAGCAAGATGTACTCCAGGGAGAAATATCAACCCAGTCCTGCCTGACATCCACCTGGTGTCACCCATGGTAATGGATCTCTGCCTGCTTATTGGATCCCAGTTGTCCTTTCCTTTCTGGATGGCTCTGTACCTCTTACAGCCTTCAGTAACACCTGCCTTCTCTACCTAAACTAGTAATTTTTCCCATGGCACCACATTTAATGCTTTACCAAATTACCAACCTCAGTTGTCATGTCATAAACACAAGTGACTTCACCAGAGAATATTACCAGCGCAGTCTGAGCCATGTGCTCCAGTACAAACATGTTCCGATACATCATATTAGACTTGCACTTCCAGGTCTCTGGTTAAGTGTTCCTTCAAAAGTTCTTCTAAAGCCTTAAATGTCATTAAGGTCATACTTAAACGTCTGCAGGTCTCAAGGGTGTTCTTCTCTCTCCTTTTTAAATGGAAGTATCTCTTCTGCTAGTCTCCAGATCAAGTTGAGAAATTTGTTAAAATCCTCTGAGTGGGCAGTTTCATGCACCAGATGTTCAGGATTTGCAGAGTTTATAATTTGACCCTTCACCTTCAGTTAGCACACATCAATCTCCCAAAGTCTAATTCCCATCTCCAAGAGGGGCATTTCACTTCTGTTCATTCATGCCATTTAAAATCTTAGTTCAACATCATCATAAAAGAACTGAGACAAAATGCCAGGCCACTCCAAATTTACATCCTTCCTGCATTCAACATCACTCTGTTTTCTGTTGTTCTTTTATTTAGAAAGGACAAAACCTTGACTACTGGCACCAATCTTTTCTCAGGCTCTAACCCAGCATGATTCTTGGCAATCCTCATTTTACCTCTGTACTTCCTGATGTTTCAACCTAGACCTTGCCAATCAGTTTTCTTTTCCTTGGAGTGCCTGTGCTTATTCCTAATATCTGTCTCAAGGTAGCTAGGCTCTTCATCCCTAGATTGTTTACCCTTGGCCTGGGACATGAATTTCTGCTCCCAAACTTTGGCCTCCTTGTGCTTGTTTTCCCATTTAAATTAAATTGGCATAGCCCATGATTGTATGTTTCAGGGTTATTTATTTCTTCTGATCAATATTTTTTTTCTTTTTTTTTTCAAAAACATATTCAATCCCTCCCTATACAGCAATGAAATGGCTTCACTTCTTATTCTTTCATTGTGGACTTGACAAAGGAATTGATCTGTCAAATCCAGGATTTTTTGTGTCCTTCCACTGTTGGTAGCAGCTGTTCTCCAGACTATTGCCAAGCACTTAAAATCTCTTCTCCTGATACAAATCCCCAAGACAGTTTTTGTGTAATTACAGCAGTCTAGGTTCAAATCCAAACCTGATTCTGGGGGGACCTATGGCAGAACTTTTATGTCACCATATTGTCTGCTCTCTGTTTTATCCAGACTCTGCCTTACTAGCGCTAACCAAAATTCTGCTTCTAATGTAAAGCCTTACTCCACTGCCTTTCCCGGGTAATGCATGCCACTAAGGACTAAATTTTCTCCTTGGCTTGTCCCACTAGGTTTTAGGTTTGCATCCAGCACTGCATCCAGCATCAGTTACCCTAGCTCCTCTTTTTAGCTGCCTGTATGTTGCTGGACAAGGAAGAGCAGGTCTGTGCAAGGATGGCAATATTGAAGACCAGCACTTGGCTGTAATTAAGTTCCTATTCAGGACCAGGAAGAAGCAGAAGAAATAGTGTGATATATAGGACAATGTTGTCACCTGCTACCCCACTATGGCTCATCTCACCATGACACTAGTTGCCTTAGTGCTCTGCCAATTTATGATACAGTGGTTTTACAGCCTTAGGCAACACTCAAGTCCTCTCAGGCACTGTAGTAATACAGTGGGCAGAGTGCATGTTGCCACTGTGTTACAGGGCTAGGATTAGAGCATAGCCAGGTAGGTATTACCATGACTTTCCACACAGCCCTGATGGCACAGCTGATGTGTTTTACAGAACAGCCTCTGAGGGGATCAGTCCAGATCCCTCAGTACTGTGCTAGACTGCAGGGGCACTTTAATTCTAAAGGTTACAACACAGTGCTTACTTACAGTCTCCTGATTACGTCTTGGTATGTAAAGCAATGATCAAGTAAGCAATAAAGTCTTATGAAAGGACACAATAATAATTTTCCACTCAATTCTATCCCATTAATGAAAGATTTTTCACTATTAAGCTCTGTCCCTTAACATCCAATATGAAGTAATATTTGTCCTTTAGTTTTTACATTCACTTCAATTTTAATTTCTCTTCAATTGAAAATCATTTTGGTTTTTGGCTTTCCATTTAAATTACAGACACTCTAAGGGTACTTGTTTATTTTTTTCTCTAAAAAAGTCACTCATGTTGATTTGACAAATGCTTTTAAATGTGTTGAGCTGCAGAATAATTACAAGAATGGAAAGTTAATTACTTCAAAATTCTAAGGAACATTTCTTTTAAAATTCCTAATTCACTATACTACCCTGAACAGAAACTTTATTTATTTATTTACTTATTTTCAGCACAAGAACAATTTTCTTTTCATTTCCCAGATCATATACACTATAGTTGGCAAGAACTTCCACATAAACTAACAACTACCAAAGAAGGAAACTTCAGTGTTTCAACATGAATATTCCTATACCATCAGAAATAATGGCAGTGTACCTAGTAAATCGTAATGGCAGCTTGCATCTTTTCACCTCTTAGAATACGGGCTTCAGTGATGTGATTTTTGGGCAAAGGAAATTGATAGTGGAACAGGAATTCAAGCATGCTTTTCAGAGAACCACCTTAAAATCTACAGGGTCTCTCTTCTTCTAACAGGTCTGGCCCAGAGAGATTAATGTTCTCTACTTCTTCCCGCTTGAGCTGGTCACACCTAGGGTAGATATACCTGCCTAAAAGTGACTCCTAATTTCAGGCCAATATAAAATCTCTATAACAAAGCAAGTTTTTTCTCTGCTTTTTTTCTGATTTTGCTCCAGAAACAAAAAATAATAAAAATCCCCAACATTAAAACTATTAACATAAAAGATCAGAGCTCTGTTAGTAAGCTAAACACATTTTGGATGTTATGTTAGATGCATGTTATCATCATGATTGTGAAGACCAACTCGAGTGCTTATGGGTAAGGACAACGAGGCAGATATCCTGCTGGGAGTCTGTTACAGACCACCCAACCAGGATGAAGAGGCAAATGCAACATTCTATAAGCGACTGGCAGAAGTCTTGCATTCACTAGCCCTTGTTCTTTTGTGGGACTTCAATCTACTGGACATTTGCTGGGAGTATAACACGGCAGAGAGGAAACAGTCTAGGAGGTTCCTGGAGTATGTGGAGGATAACTTCCTGACACAGCTGGTAAGTGAGCCCACCAGGGGAGGTGCCTTGCTGGACCTGCTGTTTACAGAGAAGGACTGGTGGGAGATGTGATGCTCAGCGGCCATTTTGGGCTTAGCGACCATAACTTGATAGAATTCTCAATTCTGAGTGAACTAAGGAGAGGGGTCAGCAAAACTGCTACCATGGACTTCTGGAGTGTGGACCTTGGCCTGTTCAGGTCACTGGTTGAGAGAGTCCCTTGAGAAACAGTCCTGAAGGGCAAAAGGGACCAGGAAGGCTGGACAGTCTTCAATAAGGAAATCTTAAAGACTCAGGAGCAGGCGGTCCCCATGTGCCATAAGAAGAGCTGGTGGGAAGGCGACTGGCCAGGTTGAACAGGGAGATTTTGCTGGGACTCAG
>NW_010556764.1:0-14844 GCF_000687285.1 Phaethon lepturus
CACTGGCTCTGTCAGACACAGGGGAAGCTTCTAGCAGCTTCTCACAGAAGCCACCCCTGCAGCCCCTTGCTACAAAAACCTTGCCACACAAACCCAATACAAGTAATTTGGAATGAATTCACTCACTGCTTTTGTCCATTTGCGTGTGGTGTTAGGTTTTGGGAGGAGCTGTCAATGTAGTACCATTTAAACCTGTTTAATCTGCTTGGGTTCTTTAATAGATAACCTCCTCAGTATAGTGTGGGAGTTTGTGGGTAAGAGGGATTGGTTTTGTTTTTGTACCAAGTGTGCAGGATGCTGTCCAATGCAGAACGTATGCAGGGAATGCTGGAATTGATCTTCTGACCATGCAATGCGCTGGAGGAGAGGCTTTTTTCTTTTTTTTTTTTTCCTACTGTCAGCCTTCTTTTTTCTTGCATTTCATTGAGAAATGATTGAGAAATGGGTCTTGCAAAATAGCTTAGTGTTTCTTTTCCATGTCAGTTCTTTAGGAATATGCTTTGCTCTGAGGTGTGTAGTCCTGTTTCAGCAAACCATTTAACTATCTCCTTATGTCTGTAGAATCTGTCCTCTAGAGAGGCAGGCCTTCTCACTGAGTAAAACTCTTAAATTCTAAAAGAATGGGAGAAAAATGGAAGCCACTGTTATAATGGAGCAACTGACATTTCCTGACATGTTGTAGTCACCTGGACTAGGGGAGTTTTCTGGTGACCATTCACTGTATGGGATACTGATTTTGCATTTTTTGCTGTGACTTTCTTAATGGGAAGTGAATAAGCAGTTCTGAGAAATCCCTGGCTTTCAGTCCCTAGTATCTTTCTTTAGCTTGTGTACCAGATCTTTTTCTGTTGTTCCCTCGGGATTTGTGAATTTGCCTTCATGTATTTGTATTTGCCCTCATAGTGGCACATCTTCAACAGGAAGATTGAAGAGTATTTTCTCAGCCTCACTTGTAGTTTAATGGTTAGAGCAGTCTTCTGGGAAAAGCAGATTTGAAACTCCTATGACTAAAGAAGATGTATGGTGCAGGTCTTTCACCTCCTTGATCAGTGTGTAATCGCTGTACAGCTGTGTTAAATGTGAGAAACGACATCACCTCTACTTGCTTTTGTTCCTGTGGCTTTCTTCTGTGGAAGTGGTATCTGTTGTGTTTTTTGTTGAGTATTTTACCACTAGTGTGTTACTAGATTCACAGAGCAATGTTTAGTGAATTAGGCCTCTCAAGGGACTTGGCTGCTTGCATGCGTCATCTATAAATCCCAAGAGACCTTAAGTGTGTGACCTGTTGTGGTTCCAATATATGGCTCAGCTGGGCTTGTACAGCTGTAGGTCTTCAGGCAGCTACCTTATTTGATGAAAACCTTAGATGGATGTGGCCTGTCAAGAAATTAAGTGGGCAGGCAGAAGTTTTGTGGATCAGTGTCTTGGACGTGGTTCCCTAAGTTCTTCTGGAGTCCCACTATATTTACTTACCTTGGTTTTGCATTCAGGCTCAGAAATATTTTCCATCAGAATGTTTTCCTCTACCTCTTGCTTTTTCATGGCAGTTCCTTTCCTTACGTTTTGAGTTGTGAATTCCTGCCTTTGTATGGATCTTGTTAGTACAGAATATTGAGAAGACTTGATGATCATATCCACAGCATGGGCTTGATGATTCTAATATTTCAGATGCCTCCTCTAAAAGAGGAATGCTATTCACAGGTTATATTATATAGAAGATTATAACACTATATTTGGAGTAGAATCTGCTTAGGTGGCTACCCTCATACAAATAGTTGTCTGAGGGATGATAAACTCTTTCTTAGGAAGAAACTGGAGAAGCAGATGATATGAAGATAGCCTGCTGAGAGTCCACAGAGTTTTAATGTTAAGTATCAAGCATGAAGAAACTTGATTAATTAGTCTTTATAGGCCTGTCTTCTGTGTTTCCCCTAGTTTGGATCTGCAGCCTTACTTAACATTGAAAGGGATGTTGCTGATGCTCAGCAGGCTGTCCTCATATCATCTGCTTCTCCAGTAGTTGTTACAGGTTGGCCATGTGAGAATAGATAGCCTTCTGCTCCTCGATCCTCAAAGTTCCATAAAATTTAGGCATGGCAGCATGTTCTGGAATCTCACTCAATCCAAATATTCCCAAATTTGATTCAAATTGTAGAGAAGCTAGGCTGACTGTTGACGTGGTGAATGTGCGGCTATGTTTTGATGGGATTAGGTTTGAAGAACGCTCTGCTGCCCTTAGGGATAGCATTATAAATCAGGTGATAATTTTTCCTGGACTCTGTGAATGGATATCTAATCGTCTTGCCGCTAATCTGGCACTATATATGTTATAGTCATTCCATCTGGGATTGTGTAGCCTCTGTTGCTTACTGAAGTGTCACTGCCTTATTATGTAGCTGCTGCAAATTTCTGATGAGTCTGTTTACCATCTAGCAGTTTTTAGTCAAACCTCTTGTAACCCTTTTATTTCTAGTGCTCTCTGTAACCAGATTTCATAGCAACCAAAGTCAGCTGCTTGCTACCCATCAGCTGATGAGTCTGTCAGCCGCTGTTGGCAAGGAATGCTGCTCCTATTACCAGTCAGAGTACCAGTTTTTACTGAAAGGACTGGTGTTATTGTTGAAACAGCCCTGCTGCCACCAGGTCCTGTGCCTCAGATTCTGCACTGACCAGGTAATTGGAGGATTGCTGGACTTGCTCCGCTTCTGTGCGAGGGTGGTTTTTAGGAACCATAGTGAGCAAATGCAGTCCTTGGATAGCCCCTTGATGGACCGGAGGTACTGTTCTTTCCATTTCTTTGAATTACACTGTCAGTTACATTTGTAATAGCCCGAAGTTCTACTACTGGGGGCAGCTGCAATGGTTTATAGACAGCACACATAATGTGAGTGTATAACTAAAAGCAGGGCCTTTTCTCAAGGGAAGGAAGTGACTGGCAGTTGCAGACAGTATGAACCCTCAGTCATACAGCCAAACTACAGCGGAGATGTTCAAAATACTGTTATCTGTCTAAAACTTGTATCACAAGACGCTCAAGATAAGCATCATGGTAGTCTGATCTGATCATGGAAAGGTGGTTTCCCCTGACTGTTTCCATTTACTACTTTCGTAGCTCTTTCTTTAAACAAATCCACGTAATGCAGTTTATACCTACCAATGTTTATAATGTAACTGTGTTCTGAAAAGGAAAATAAAATATACAGAAAGCTGGGGTCAGGATATTTGAACTTAAAAGGTCCAGATTGCTCTGGAACATAAGGAAGAGGGAAGGAGAGTGATGGGCCTAATCAGGTATGGCAGGGCTTCCTGGTGTCTCTCTAAGCCTGATATGGGCACACTGAGAAAAAACCCTGTGATTACAAAGTTTTCACCTCTGGTAAGAATTGCTACTTTGTAGACTCAACATAGGAAAACAAATAAGATTTTGTGGGCGGAAAAAAAAAATATACCCTGTATTCTTTCCATGGATTCTCAAGAACTTGGTCATTGAATATAATTTGCTGTTTATTGCAGGATATTGCTTCTTTTTCTTTATCTTGTTTTAGGCCTAGTAAACTGTATTTGGCTAAAATATACCCCCCCAAAAAAATTTTTTTTAATTGAGATGAGCATATTCAAGAAAGAAAACAAATCACCTAAAGGTGTGAAATCACTGACTTTAGTGTATGTTGAATTCTCCTCCAGATGGTTTTTATTCAGAAATAGTGACTGTCATCATTGTAGCTTCATCTGCCAGAGAGGGACAATGGAAAGCTCAATCTTGGATGAAAGATGAGAAGACACACCTTGAAAGTCCCTTATTACTCTAAAATTAAGCAACTGTATTGCCTTCCTAGCTGGGATAATTGGACTGGTAATTGAAGTCTACATTCTTCTCCCAGAGATGATCAAAACGCCTTCCTTTGAAAGACTTTCTGTCTGTCAGCAAGAAATGTGGTTAGATTAAAGGGACTGGGAACAGTCTGGGCTTCACACCCCTGCACACACCTTCATGTTAATTGAAATGGCCTTTCTGCATAGGACAACTTAATGTGGAAAAAATAATTAGTGGACTATTTTCAGGAAATTCTAGTTACCAATTAGTGATTCAATGAAGAAGGTGTAATGGACACTAGGGTGTGTGATACCTTTAAAGATAGGCTCTTAAAAGAAATCCAACTTTCTAAAATATTTTCTTGCCATTATTACTGTTGCTTTTGAGGGTTAAGTATACAAATTATCATCCTTTCTGTACCTGGAATGTGACAAAAAGACATTTAAATATTAGGGTGATATTTTGTTTCTTGGAATAAAACAAGGTATATTATAGTTTAGTGTCTTTCACAAACTGTTACCTACCTAAATGCTGCCACTTTAAAAATAAGTTTACTCAGAGATAGCTAAAATGTACATGTATACACAAATATATACATATATGTGCAGAGGGGTTTTTCAGTTTTCCAGCCTGTGGGGTCAGGAGCCAAGACAAAAAACAAAATGTGCATTTCACCAGGTTCTGCAGTCATCTTCTATTTAAAGTAGTTTAAAATGGCCTTTATCCATATATGAAAATTTTATCATTAAGTTACTTTCTGACCAAGTTTGGTTAAATCAATGTAAAGTCACGTTGTTTGTTTCCTACCTAATTTAAGCAACATAAAAATTAGTGTCCATGTGGGAATTTGCAACATTTTAAAGAAATTATTTAGGTTGGCCTAGCTGGTTTGTTTTTTCCTCCCTCTGAAAAAATATGTCAGCAAGACACATAGCCTCTTGTGAAGGTTTTAATTCTTTTTTCTCTCTCCCTCTCTCCCTCTCTCACACATGCAGACGTTGCTTTTTCTATCAGCTAGCAAAGCCCATCCTTTCCTCAGTTCAGCTGAGTAACCGCCTCTTTGGGCAACAACAGGCCATCGTCCGGCATACAGCCACCGGCAAAACGCCAGCGCAGAGGGAGGCACATCGGTGCCCTCGGGACGCTGGCAGCTGGGAGCCTTGGGCTGTGACCCCGGTGCACCCACATTGCTGCTGACACAGCTTTGGCAGCGGCCAAAGCAGCCAGGTGCCTAAAGCCCCAGAGATGCAGCAGCAGGGGCGGTGGCGTGGTGACCAAGTCCCGGAGGCGAACCTTGCTGGTGTGCTCCCGGCTTAACAGTTGGTAGGGTTAACGTGTGCAAGCTAAAATAGTCTTCAAGGTGATTGAGTGCCAGTAAATGTCTTCACAGACAATAAAATGGCTGTCAGATAGGTTAGTAAAACTCTTCTGGGAAAAGGGAGCTTTTTTTTTTTTAACCTAGAGTAGACCCAAAGAAATTAACATTTATACAGTAGTTTAAAATATAAATAGCTCAGTATCTGAGATGATGAGTATATCTGAGCAACTCCTTCTAGCTGGCTTCAATTTAATAGTTGCTCAAATATTAGATTTGAGATATACATACACACACATGTAAGGAAGAATAAAATGTTTAGATTTTACTATTTTATGTACTAGATACCCTATACCTGATGTAATTTTTATAAACAAGTTCTTACTGTGAAATTTCTGGATACTAGAATGGATTAACTTTAGTTTCAAGTCTTCCAATGTACGTGGGATGCTGATTTAGAATTAAGTAATCTTTTTTTTTTTTTCTGTAATTTGTACCTGTCTTATTGTAGAAAGAATGAAAAATGTTCCTAAGAAAATTATTTCTGAAGTTTATGCTCAACATAAAAGAGATGTTATCAGTAAATCATACTTTGTATTTGCTGCATGGAGGTCACTTCTGAAAACTGTGGAGAAGAAAGCCTTCTTGGTGCTCTGTTCATTCAGACATTCCGATTATTTAAACCAGGCTTGTGATAATTGGATAAATTATTCTGTAAGATGACAGCCACCAACTTTCTGAAGTTTTGGTAGAATGCTTTTCTTTCCCAAGTTAGAAATGTTCTGGTAGAAACTCAGCAGGAGTGAAGAGGCTTTCAGAGCATCTGCTGATGAAACTAGTCAAAGCTTTTGGATTCATGTCTGTTTTTCCTTTGTTGGTGACAAATTTTGTTTTCTTAAAAGAGGGTTTGACTGTAGTCAAAAGGATATGAAATGGTAATACTGCTTCTGAAGTGAAAGAGAAAATGATAGAACTTGCACTATTTTCTCATAAATTGATTCACTGTACCAGCATGGCCACTGGCTTCGTTTCTGTAAAATCTTCTGAAAAATACATGGAGTTGTAACCTAATTGTACCCTTGTGAAGAAAATCTGTCTCAACAAAGCATTTTTTCTTAGAAGCTTATAAAGTTTTCTTATAAGCATTGCAGATATTTTTATTAGCTTGAAGGACATTAAGTTGTATTCTTCTTTGGTTACTAGGGCAACAAAGAAGTCTCTACTTTGTGCTAGACACACAATTCTTTTCAGACTATGCAATATCATATAAACTCTGGTATCTATCTGCCTTAGCTTCTACATGGGGATTGATGAGAAAGCAGAAATTTATGCCAGGTTGTTTGCCTCTTAATCCCATTATTATTTTTCTTAAGTTTTAAGTGACCTGAACCTAGGCTCATTGCAGAAGGTCAAACTCTTTAAAAAGTAAATAAATAAAAGCCACTATGGAAATGCAGTTCATATCCATACATAATGCTCAATTCTACAGACCAGATAATGGCAATCAAATTGTCGAAGAGGTAAATTTTGTGATCCAGGCTGCATATGTTTACAGAGGCTAAATTTGTGTAGTGCTGAGAGTCAGCAGCTTTGACTTCTCGGAGTAAGAAGGCTCTTAGCTCAACGTGGTGGAGAAGCTGTTGCTTTTTGTGTGGTTCTGACTGGATGGCATGGCACGATCATTCCTGAATTCTAATCCTTTGGAAGCAGGTGATGCTGCTAAGAAGGTTTTGAATTAATTGTTAGGCCTATTCGTGAAGACTGTAAAAGTATAATTTTAATGAGCTAGAGAAAATCCTATTAGAATAGTTTAAGTAAGTTTTGCAGTGGGATTTTTATCAGTGATTATAAATTGATTAAAGGAATATAAGAGTGTGTTCACTTTGAAAAGTAAAATAATACCTTACAGGACCATAGTCTTCTGGTTCTTTTAAAATGCATGTGCATTTGACGATTTTTGCTAGCCAATGTTTTTACTTTTACTTTTTTTACAAAAAAGTTTTGCTTTCTATAGCTTAAATAAACAAGGATAAAGAGATTGAAGTTGTCACTAAGTTATGCTTGAACTTTAGTTAATTCTGTAAAATCTGGTTTTCACTTTCATAATGCTAGGATATATGTCTGTCTTGAGTCTTGTAAGAATGACTATCAGTTCCTCTACATAAGCGAATAGCTATAAATATTTGCATAGCTTTGGCATTTGTTTCTCAGTCCATTTTCTATGGAAACAAGCCTTATGCAACTCAGTTGTCTGCTTGTCTCAACTTCCTCCATTACCTGCCAGTAAGTTTTGAATTCTGTGGCAAAGTTAAACAAAACTAAATGCTGGGAAAAGTTACCAAAGAAGTCGTGGAAGATCTGTCCATGGAGTTTTTCAAGAGCGAACAATACATGGCCCTGAGCGAACTGGTTGAGATCTCCTGGCTGACCTTTCTCTTGAGCAGGGAGTTGGACTAGAGACCTCCCCGAGGTCCCTTCCCGCCCCAGTGGTTCTTTGGTTCAAAGTCTGGAATGAATTAGAAATCTAAATAATGATTAAGTTCTGTCTGAATTGCTGGTGTGAAAGAGACCCTGTCAGTGCTCTACTTGTGGAAAAAACTGTGGCATGTGCTCAACACTAATTATGGACTGGAGAATGGTGAGGAGAAGAGTTGTAGGCAGAAGGGAAAACTAACGCTTTAGATACCAGCATTGACAGAATCTATAAGAAACTACACCTACTGTTGTCCTCATAAATTGCTTGCCAGACTGTGCTTTAGAGAAGGGCTGGATACTGCTTTAGCTTTTCCAAATGCAATATTAACAATATATTTGTCTCAAAGATTTTTCTTTAATCCAGCTACAGGCATAAACTTTGATACATCTGAATTGGTACAGGTCTGTTTGGTCACTTTCCTTCTCTTTAGAATGCTTCCTTGTGCAGTCGGTTTACAGTATATTTTAAAATAATATGGTACTTCTTCTAAAGGTTTGCATGTCAAGAGACTTCTTGTGACAAAGCATGTATTGATAAATCAAATGGTAATGCATGTTAGGATCGCTGTTCTTTCAACACAGCAATATAATAAATTACTTGCTTTGTCACATTACCTAACGTAATGTCAAATTACCTAACATGGTAATGCATGTTAGGGTCACTGTTCTTTCAACACAGCAATATAATAAATTAAAAACATGAACCAATTAGAATCCATAGATTTGCTGTATGATCTGCAAGAGGCTTATATTGCTTTTAATAGGTATCTGCATTTCTCATTGCCTTTGCAAGGGGACCTGTTCAATCCCACATCATCAGAATAGGCAGGGTTTTTGACCTTGTACAAGTTTTACAAATGGAGAAGAAAGGAGAAGGAGAAATCCCTCAATGTCAGCATATGCTTTAAGATACTGTGAGCCCTTGCAGTTTCTGCTCAAGTTGGTGGAGTTGAAGTTTGGTAACAACCTTGGCTTTGTCCCCCATGCTGGTGTTCTTGCTCCTGATCTGAGGCATGCCTAATCCAATCGTTTTATTCTTCCTGCTGGCACAGCATCTGCCCTAATGTATCTATTCTCAATACTTGTAAAGAGAACCCAAAGATTGGTGGTGTTACATAGCCTACTGCTGAGAATAGCTGAAATGTAGAATGTTTTTCTCTTGAAGAGTGAGCAAAACTGCTAATGCATCCTTCCAAGATGTTCAGGTTGCCTCCACTGCAAAGGTTGGAAGACCTCAGAAGTGTTTACATGCCGTAGGCATTCAGAGGTTAAATCCGATGACAGGTGTTTTCTTCAGATGGAGAACAGAGGTACTCAGTTCAAGGGGCTTGCGAGAAATCATGCAGGAAGACTGTAGCAGGGTATGGAACTGAAATAGCACTCCTGTCACTTGATGTTTAATGTGTTTCTGCAAGGTATCAGAGGAGTTTAATTATAAATTATTATGTCTGAAAAAAAGGTCATTTTAAAGAATTGTCGTCTTTTAAGATTTTAAAATACAACTAAAAGATAAATGGTAGTCTCTTTTAGTTTCTTCCATATGTTGTACATTTAATAGGTACTGAAAACTTTGACATATCCAGTTATGGTCATTATACTGGAATAAACATTAATATATTATCATGGCATATGGCTTAAAAAAATATTTAAGGTCCGAAAACTAATACGGTCATTAAGAATAATTTTCAATTATGGACCCAAAGTTTAAATGCTTAAATATGAGGCCTAATTTTCAATATGTTGAGCCATCCCTACAGCTAGTAGCAGCAATTTTCAAGAAATTAGATGCTCAGCTTTAGTGTCTGGAAATTTTGAGGAAGAATTTTGTACTTAAGCAACCATATGGTGCCTCATAATCTGTTCATAGTTTTCTGGACAACTAGACTTCTTTCAATGCAAACAGAGTATAGAGAGAGCAACTAAATGAAATCAATGCACCTGTGAGAATCTCAGATTTGTAGGACATTCTGATTTTCCTGTTGCTTTTAGAAACAAGAGAATTGGTCACACGGAAAAAGTCAGGTAAAATGCTTGCCTTGCATTTTATATAGAATTGGAATATGTGGTTATTGCTTCTTAAACTGTACCAAGGAATAGAACATTCTTATTTGAAAGTTCCAGTGTTTCTAAATTGCTAAATGTGGCCAGGACTTTGGGATTTCAACAAGATGATGTTGATGCTGATGATTGTGTAAGATGAGAATTTTGATTGGCATAGAGAGGGAACTCAAGGATTAAAATATTGTTTGGATACACTCATAGCAAACCTGCTGCTAAGCAGGTAGATGTTATGTATCACTTAAGAGTCTTTTCAGTCTTGATAACAGACTTCAGCATTAGACATGAGTTGTAGTGATAGATGCCAGGGGTAGGTGTCCTGTTTAAGGTGAAAGCTCACCTCTTGTTTGTAAAGGCTTTCAAGCCTCTGAAGTGGCAGTGGACGAGAACTGCTGTTACTCCTGTCATAGGCTTCTTGTTATCCCTAGTGCTCAAAGTGCTGTTTGACTCTCAATTCCTATGCCAAAGCCTTACTGCGAAGGGAACTGATAACGTCATTGGACATAGCTTAAACATCTGTGGAGTTCTGCAAACGTGCTGAGAAAAGGTCTACCAAAGATCTTGATGATCAGGGATTTTTCTTTAGGACTTCCTTTTAGTGAATAATGAACTCTTCTCCCATAGGGCATGTTGGCAGGCTGTTGACTTTTCAGGTATACTTGCTGTTCTACGATTTGAGCAGGTGCTGGAACTGAAGATAGGCTTTATCTGCAGTGACTTGCAGAACCAGGCTGAATGCATGGAAGGAGTTTATCATTATTCGAGTTGCCCCATGAGCTCTTAGATGCGGCAAATCCTCTATAGATGAGAATTTCTCTCTGAAGTGATTGCAAATACCATGGAAAGCTCTTTAGTGTCCTTCATGAAGAAATGATATGCATCATCCTGTTGCCTCTGATGCAGCAAAGGAGTGTAGGTTTACTAGTGTGCTGGTTTTGGCTGGGATAGAGTTAATTGTCTTCATAATAGCTGGTATGGGCTGTGTTTTGGATTTGTGCTTAAAACAGTGTTGATTACACAAGGATGTTTTAGTTATTGCTGAGCAGTGCTTATACACAATCAAGGCCTTTTTTTTACTCCCTACACCAGCCCACCAGTGCGCAGGCTGGGGGTGCACAAGCAGTTGGGAGGGGACACAGCCGGGACAGCTGACCCCAACTGACCAAAGGGATATTCCATACCATATGACGTCATGCTCAGCATATAAGCTGGGGGAAGAGAAGAAGGGGAGGACATTCGGAGTTACGGCGTCTGTCTTGCCAAGTAACCGTTATGCATGATGGATCCCTGCTTCCCTGGAGATGGCTGAACACCTGCCTGCCCATGGGAAGTAATGAATTAATTCCTTGTCTTGCTTTCCTTGCATGCACGGCTTTTGCTTTACTTATCAAACTGTCTTTATCTCAACCCATGTGTTTTCCCACGTTTACCCTTCCAATTCTCTCCTGCATCCCATGGTGCAGGGAGCGAGTGAGCAACTGTGTGGTGCTTAGTTGCTGGCTGGGGTTAAACCACAACAACTAGATAGCCTTTGAGTATGTGTATTGGATAGTACTGTCTACCGTTCTTGTCCCTTGGAAGTTCTTAGCTGTAAGCTGCCTAGAAACGATGTGTTCAAGTGCTTATGGTAACATTTGGGAAGCAAATATATATAGTGCTTCGTTACATTGGGTTTTGTTGTTGTCGTTTCTTGGGCTTTTGCTTGGAAGAGAACTATTTCCTCTAATTACTTACAAGCATAGTACCAAGGCTGAGCCTGCCAAACAATTTCAGCAAAACCAGCATTGGTTGAGACTTCTCCTAGACCTTGAAACCAAACTGGAAAATGTAAGTGGACTATAACAACCGCAGAACTGAAATGTATTTGAAGTACTTTATTTAAGTTGAGGTGATTATTTCCAGAAAGTTTAATGTACGAGAACAAAGATAGTTTCTGAAGCCTCCTCAAAAGTGATATGATGTGGTGGTTATTTATTATTCTAATATTATTATTCAGGTTGTTTTACAGTTATTATTTAATTTGCTGTCTGATGAGTAAGTACAATTATCCTGACTTTGTATACCTCAGTCTATCCATCTGAAGAGTTTGTTTCCCAAAGGCTATATAAGGAGTTCATGTCAAAGCCTAGAATAAAATGTTAGATTCCCAGTCCTGCAATTAGGCCATACGCTGTTCTTTACAGCAAAATAATTCATGACTCAGCCACCTAATTGCAGTGGGACTTCCAATAAACTCTTTAACATCTACTCATTTATAAAAATAATTTTAAGACTCTTTTTTTAGTTGGGAGTTGTTGCTTAAGTAATTAAATCCTTACACAATATAGCTTACAAAACTGAGTATTAAATACAATTAATTGGTAAACTGGAATGACTTGTTTGCATCAGAATGGTGGGGGTTTTACAGCTGTTCTGTATGGATTTACCTGAGAAGCTGTAATAATTTTCATTAGAGAGCAAAGTGCTCAAACTTTGCAGAAACCTACTTGGTTTTAGATTTACATATTTATCTCCTGACACATTCTATACACATATACAGGTATAGGCACATCTTCCTTGGTGTATATTTGCAGGACTCCATGGAAAAAGATATAGCTCTGCAGACTAAGCCTCTGCTGTTGATTTAACTCATAATGTTAAAATTTTTAAAGCTAGAAAAATACAAGGAATCAGGGTTTCAAAAAAGTGAAATGTCCTCTCTGCCTACATTTCTTAAGACAAGGTAGTAATTGCTTCAGAAGTACATAAGTGTTTTCCGTGCTGCTTTGGTTCAAGAATTGGAAGCTTTCAACAAAGGGTCAAGATTGCTTCTTTTCCCCTTGATAATTCTGGGGTCTTGCTTCCTCTCCTCCTGGTGTTTGAGAGGCTCAGAATCAGACTAGGGAACACTGTTTGTCTTGTCTTATCCTCTGAAGATGATTTGGGTTTTAACTATTGATGATTCTGCATAAAGCACCTGAGGAATTGTGTGAAAGGGATGAGAAAAGGTCCTGATAGTTACATTTGGATTATGTTCTTTCGCAAGATGAGGAAACTTCTAGTTCAAGTTATGACACATTTTACTGCAGGCAATCAAAGTTTGCAAGTTATATTTCAAAATAATATTTAGTAATATTTATGTATGAATTTGTAAACAATCTAATAGAATTAACTGTTATTTTTGAGACTTTATTTCCTATTGCCCAGAATTATTTTACTGTGTATTTTGGCAGGATTCTTACCACAAATATTTTTGTAGGTTTAAAATGAGAAATAATTACTTTTACTGACTTCTGATCTTATTTGTATCATCATTGTCCCCAATATCTTTATCCCTTAAATTACTTTTCTTTTTGAAATACTATCAAAAATGCCAGAAATACATTGAAAAAAATAAAAAAAGACACCCTGCATGTAGAAGAAATAAAGGTAGTTCAATACTGGAAACTCTTTTAAGGTTTAGGAATAGTTATCATGGATAGATTCCTTTATATTTCAGTGGTCCCAGTATTTAACATGTAAAGCTAGAAATTGTACATCTTTCCATAAATTTCAACAGGATTTGAGCTGGTTAAAGACTATTTTTTGTAAGAATCCAGATGTTTTTTTCCTCTTAATTTGTTCTTATACAGAAAGTTTCTGCATTTTGGTTGAACATATTTGGCTCTGATATGAAGCTCGGGCAAAAATCCTAGAAAAGGTGCAACACCTTCAGAATGTAAAATTTGAACTTTTTAATGTCTTCTCCCATACCGGTCCAGCTTGCTTCTTCCCCCCCCCACCCCCTTTAGGGGTACTGGGCAATCTCTAGCACGGTTTAAAGGAATCAGATCAGTTTATTAGCCTTGGTGTATGTAAGTTTTTTAATTCTTACTTTTTTTTATTCTTAATTTTTGTTATATTTTCACCACGTTATCTTTATTTTTATCTTTCACCAATGACAGCTTTAACAAGAAATCTGAAAAGTATCTTGTAAAAGATTCGGATGTGACTTCAGGTACTGCCCATGTTTTTTTCTCTCTGAGATTTGAGGTAGAAAAAATGGGAGGTAAAAAACTCTCTGAAGATCATTTACATACCATTCATCTTGAGGCTAAGTGTTTTAAGCTGTTATTCAAAGTATATGTATTATTCTAAACAGAAATGTGGATGATGTATGTGCCGTGTGAGGTAAGATAAAATGTAGAAACTTTATTGCTGTGTGGCATGTAAGGCTGTGTGGTCAGTGGTGCAGAGCTGGGCCACATAAAACATTTAAAATCCTTGTATTGATTCCATGTGGCTATGGTGTCCATCCTCAGGAAAACTGAGGGATTTACTGTGGGCGTTTGGTCCCAGAAGCTCATTAAAAATGGATAACAGGATGGTTTTAGCATTGAATAGTTATCTGGGACTGGGAAATAGATGCTGGTTGTCTTTTATGGAGCAACAACTGTATCTTGTCAGTAGTGTATCCTAGATATGATGATACTTGACTCAGCCCCATGAAAGATAGTGGTGCAATAAATGACTGCAGTTGTGTTATCTCTCCAGGAGTTGCTACTGCTCAGTACCTGTTGTATTGGAGCCTAAGATAGTGAGATCATTTAAACAGGGTTAAGTACCGTGTTCTTTAAACATGTTCTGCAAACACGTGTAACTGGTCTTGCAAAAATTTGTTCCTGAAGAGGTGTTGAAAAGTCAAGCCTTCCCGTGCTGCATTTGAGTATATTTCTTACAGGCTCTGCTGTGATGTTTGCCCTAGAATGCATACTGCGCTGCACTGGTACAGAGGAAACTGGCAGCAGTTCTCATTTTCAGGTGGCCCTCATGCTTTTCATTAGGAATGATTAGCGCTGCTGAAAGCTTTTCAGCAGCCCTGAGAAAATTGGATTTTCCTGATCCAGGAATGAGGAGCAGAACTGTGACACTTCTCCAGTGCTAAGGGGACAGGCAGGGGGAGATGGGCTGTATTGAAAGGCCAGACCCCTGCCCAGCTCCCATAGTGGGAGCTGCACTCTCACACATTCCTGCGGCGGCCGCAGCAGCATGGCTTTTCAGGGCTGTGGTATAGGTGGTGGGGTTTTAGCCTCTTTTGCTTTGCTAAAAGTATTTGTGAGTAGGTTAGATCATACTTGAAGATTTTGGAAGGATTTGTGAATTCCTGGGTTTGATTTTTTTTTTTGTGGTTGTATGGAAGGGTGTTGCATTTCTGCTTGGTATT
>NW_010556764.1:14875-26150 GCF_000687285.1 Phaethon lepturus
GTAAAGAAGCTATTTTCCTCTTGGGTCACTGAAATTCAACACCCTGTGCAGAAGAGATGTTGTTCTTCTCTTCAGATTTCATTAGAATCATGTAATTCCACCACCTCTGAGAAATCACACTTTCCCATTGCAGGCCTATGCTGCCGCACACCAGCTCGGCGGTGGGTGTGCCAACATCTGACCAGCGTGAAGCTCCGGAAATAGCGAGTGGAGCCTCCAGAGGCAGGCAGAAGTTGCCTCTAGCAAGATCAGCAGCTGTGATAAGGAGAGCATTGAACCAGGGATCTCCCCCATACTTGTCAGAGATAAATTTGCCTGAGATACTAAATGAGGCAGGAAACTTTGACAGTGTTGGGAGGTAAAGGGTAGAGAGCCAGCTTGAACTTCAGAGCTTGCAGAGCTTGATTTAGTCAAGAGCTAGGGTTTCCACAGTGTGTTACCAGAACCTAAAAGCTGTGAAGTACTTTGTGGAGACCCTTAGGACCTCTGAAGACAAGCAGGGGCTGACACGGAGCCACATAGTTTCTGTGAAGACCTATTAGTTCATGTATGGCACTGTCCAACACACAGTCAATCCATCATCATCTTGGTATTTGGAGAATACAATGCACAGATGTCTGCTCTGGCTCTCCCATATTCAGCTTGGGTCTGGCAGGACTGATGCTGAACTGGAGCCCATAAGCCCATACTGGAGCCAGTCTTCTGCTCAGTATCCATGGGCTGTTTTCCCACTATTTGCCATACTCCAACCTCCATTATTCTAGATAATGGATACTGATTTTTCTATGCAGAAAGACAAATTGTGTGATTTTTTTTTTTAGTGTGTGTGTATATTATAGACAGTTTTTATATATATTATAGGCAGGCATAAGTATATATATTTTTATATGTATAATATATATAAAATATATAAAGTCACACAGAATATATAAAAAGTATTTTCTCTGTAAAGTTGAATACTCAAAAATTAGATAATACAGGGATGTATTTTGCAAGAGCAATCTTATGTATGCCCTTTGAGGAGGTATTTGATAAGATGACATAATAAGAGTTTTGCAGAAACATTTTCTTACACAATTGAATGCTGTAAAGTGGTTATTGGATGAATATGGATTATAAGGCTGAGTAAGGCTATTGACTGGAGGATTCCCATCTCATTTTAAGTGGTGAAGGTAGGTATTGAATAGGGCAAATGCAAGAGGCAAAAACAGGAAAAAGCAATACAGAAAAGTGCTTCTATCTGTTCTGCATGATAGTTCCTAGATGGTCCTGGGCAAATATATTAAATTAGACTTTTCATATCTGTCCTGTCAGCTTATCAGTTCCTCTTTTTGTTCTCCAGTATGAAACTTCAGTATTTCCACCGCTTTATTTCCCAGGTGCTAAGTACTCACGGTAAACAGATTCTCAGATACTTCATTGCCCATCTTTTCCAGGGTTCCTAAACCTTTTTAAGCACTTAAATATTTCAGTGGAGCTGTCTATAAATGTGCAACAAGTGTGTGTGGGGAGGTTTCTTCATATGTTTCTCAACAAATTGGAGTGATCTTGCAGAACAAGAAGAGAGGTGAACTTGTGTTTTAATTCTGGCTCATCTACTTCATTGAATGCCTCTCAAGTGGCTGCTTTGAATTTCTCAATTTTTCCCACTGGTAAAATTGAGAACATACAGAATACCTGGAGGAGCTGGGGGCAGGGGAGGTTTGGGGCCCTCAGATATCAAGAAATGCAGTGAAGGGGTACCTGATTCCACTTTCATTCAAGGGTTTTTAATGCAAATACAATAGGACACATGCCTCTGAACAATAAAGATAAAAAGGAATATTGAATTGCTGTCTTATCTGTTGAATGCCATCTATCTTATGTAATTAAAGACTATGCTATCATGTGTTTAAACGCGGGAGGACAGATTTCAAGATGCTTGTGTGTATTTTGGTACCTAATTAATGGCAGCTTAGCTCTTGCAAGAGTTCCAAAGGTATCATTGTGCTAAATACTGTACATCCACAGAGTAAGAAATGGATTGTGTCTCTTCAGATGGTAAACAAGGATAGGATAAATGGTAAAAAAGTGAGAGGAGTTCTCTACAATTATTGATCACAGCCTTAGAGTCTGGATTTAAATTACATTCCGGTAGTTAGCTAAGAGACATAACGAAGTTTAGAATTTCAGCTTCATCTTATGACATAGTAGGGCCAATTTTTGCTATTGCTATCATGGTGTAAGAGTTGCTGAGGTGGTTTGAGAAGTTACTGCCCTTTTATCCTTTCTGACTCTGTGGGAACCCACCATCCCTGCAGTAGAGCTGACAGGAACGCATAGGTTCCCTGTTCCAGTGCAGAGTCTTGACAGCTGAGTTTCATCATGGCTGGTAGGTTAGACCAAGCTTCTGGATGTTTCCTTCAACCAGCTGAGGCACGTGCACCACCTCTGCTCTGCTGCCCTGCCTGAGAGGCAGGGAGGGCGGGCAGGAGGGACAAAGGAGGACTAATGGGTGGCTTAAGGACAGTGACATCTTCAACTGCTGCAGGTGCCAGCTATGACTCTTGTTGATTCACAGCTCGGTCTTACTCAAGTGATTTGACTCAAAGCAGTGCTACTAAGCTAATACAAAGTAGAAAATCAAGTTTAAATTAAGAGGTAGCCATCTTGTTTCTCTTAGATCTTCGCTTGGTTTAAGTGCTAAAAGCCATAATCGGTTTTTCTCTCAGTCCTTGTTGTTTTCGTGAGAAAACCCCATGTAAGAGCATTTTGGAAATAGGCCCAGTGTTTTCTTCTCTGTTATGGCAAATATGTAAATTTAAAACCTGACTGAACACTTTTTTAGTTCCATGTCTGAAGAAAGGTTTTATGCATGTGAGGATGGGGGGGAGGGGGAAAGGCAGTCATTTTAATTTTAGAAAAATTTTGGCAAGGATCCTCTCACAAGGAGGTGCAAAGTAATAAATTCCTTCATAGCTTATATGATCTATTGTGCTGTCCAAGTTGATTATGAAGCAGAACTGTGATAGAATTGCCTGGAACACTGCCTTTTTTTTTTTTTTTTTTCTTTCTCCTCTCCTTTTCAGCCTGTTTAACTGGCATAATAATGTGAATGCTGCAAGGGAGAGTTTTATATATTCTGTATTAGCTAATATATGGTTTTATATAACAGTACTTTTATGTATATAAAAGTACTTGAAGTGGGCTGCATTTCCTGAAATTTCAAATTAATTTACTGGCACTTTGCTTTTTCCCTTTTATTGCTAATCTGAGAGGTCTGTATATATTAACCAAAGGTGAATGTACCTTTGAAAGGGAGAGTGATGCATCCTCCTTATCACAAGCAGGAAATACAACATGATACATGTTCAGGGAGAAGGAAGACGTAATGTTGAAGGGAGGGTTGGATCTCCATCCTGTTCCTACACCCTAACTGAGATTGCCAACGTAGAAAATATTATTATAGTCCTAGTTTTTGTAGTGTGGAAGTGGTCCCGGCGGGTTTCCTAGTGGGAAAGAAAATTCAGTGGAAGAAGCATTCCCTAGGACTCTTAAGAAAGCTCTGGAGAGACAGTGATGTGCAACAACTCTCTAGAACATGAAATATGCAAAGCATTTTTTCAATATAAACTTTTTAGATCATGCAAATGTCTCTTTCTTGTTGGGTCTGTACTGTTTGCAAATAGATATTTACATTTTGAATGGTTTGGGGTTTTGTTTTTTTTTTAATATAATTATTGCTGTTTTGTTTTGTTGTTTGTTTTTTTGAACTGTAGGTATGAGAAGGTGCCAGTAATTCTGGTTGGTAATAAAGTGGACCTGGAAAGTGAGAGAGAAGTATCATCGAGTGAAGGCAGAGCCTTAGCTGAAGAATGGGGCTGCCCCTTTATGGAGACCTCTGCTAAAAGTAAAACAATGGTGGATGAGCTCTTTGCGGAAATTGTTAGACAAATGAACTATGCAGCGCAGCCAGACAAAGATGATCCATGCTGTTCTGCGTGTAATATACAATAGCATTAAAAATGATCTAACCTGGACTTAATTTGCAGAAATTTTGTAAGGTGGTAAAACTGTCTACTTCACTTCCTGGTTTGTGGGTCACTTGAAATACATCTGTAGTGAAGTAGCAACATTAACTCAGAGCTGAGCATTGAAAGTCAATCACTGACTCTGAATATAATTGGGTTAAATGACCACATCTCACCCGTTTTTCCCTTTGAGCACCTGCGATTTTATGGCATAGCCGGTTGATCTACAGGGTCGTTCCAGTAGAGCGTACGTGTGTCGTCATGTCGCACAGCAACAACAGCAACTATTTCCAAAGAAGTTGGAAAACTTTTGGAAATGGGAAACAAAAGCAGTGGAGAGAATATCTCTGAAGACCATTCACAACTAGTATCAGTGCAAAAGGAGAGCCAAGTTTTTCAGTGTCTAATTACCGTGCTTCAGGATGTGTGCTATCACTTGTGGCCAAGTTTGTTCAGTCAAACATGTTGATTTCACCAGAACTTCTGACAGTGTTAGAGCAAGAGGCTACCAGAGACCTATATAGTTTGGATTTTTTTTTCAAAATTGATGCTATTATTTCTACACTTTATCCCACATCTTGAAATAGAAATCATTGCATCAGTGTGTAAAATGAGAAGCAAGATCTGAAAACAAGTGACGGGTGAAGAAACAGTCTGGCATTGGAATGTTTTAAGTCTTTTGTTTTGCTGCTCAAAAATGGAGGATCGCTTCAGGTTTTGGTCTGCAAAAAGCCAAACAAACCCTCTGTTTACAAAGCAGGAAGCATCTTTATCACTTTACTGAACCAGGAGGAAGCAACTGTGATGAAAAAAAATTGCTGAGCCTTACTAACAAGGAACACTTTAATAGATTAACTAGTACCATCTTGTAAGGAAAATTAAGCCATGTTGCATCCATATGTTCCCTTCTGCAGAAACCTCGTGGGACAGTATGAACATCCTGCATTTTTAAGTTTGTTAAAGACAACAGTTTTTCTTGCCTTTAAGGGCTATGTTCTCTGGTGTGATCCCTAACTAACCTTTGAAAATCAAGTTTGCTATTTGATAGCTTTAATGTTGAAAACTCAAATTGAATAACCATGTGAAATCACTTGGTTCAGAGGTGAAATAGTTACGGTTGTAATTCCTTAGGTGAGTGTGGAAATGGCTCTTTAATTGCCTGACACACTATTCAAAAGTTGCCCCAATTATTGGAGTGTTAAATGGTGGGAGCAAATATTTTGGAAGGATGCTCGAGCTCTGACTTGCTAGTTTCATAGCAGTGAAGTATTTATCATTTGCATGACTAATGGCACAGAAATACCTATTCTGAAGTCTTACAATCAAAGTATAGAAAAGTTCTCAATCACAATGTTTATATTTTAAATGCTGGAGAGATTGTCTTGAGCTGGATCTTTTATAGGTAAAATTGGCCATAAAAAATATAGAGTCACTGAGCCTGTGGTCTAAATAACACCATGCGTTTATTAAGTTTTTCAATCTTGTGCAGTAACAGTGTAGTTCCTTGTGTTTAAATGAGTGAAAACAGGGGTGCTGGGGGGGTGTGTGTGTTGAGCGTGTATGTGTGTGTGTGTGTATATGGCCCTTAGAAATGCTGTAATTGGAGTTAGGTTCGAGAGTTTTGCCTCCATCTGCAGAACTTCCTAAAAACGCTCTCATCTGCTACAAAGGAAACTTGAGTACAAAACGCTTTGCAGATTTTCATACATAAATACCCTTAACATTTTGAATTATAGTTCAGTGGATGATAACTAAAGGAAATTGTATTAATGGAAGAGAACTGGCCATCTCTGCCCTGAATCTTTCAAGACCTTTCCACAACCAATGTATCAAAGGGCATTAGATGTCGCAAAACGTTAAGCCTTACTAGAACGTAAATGTAGCCCGTTTCCCATCTACCTTGCAGAGCTTTCGTTAACTGTACTTCGTTCTCCTAGGGATATAGGCGCACCGTTTATTTCTGGCATCTGAATGCCCATTTTGGGTGCTCTGAGTCGCCCTCCTAGAGGCACCTACCTCTTTCCATTTTGACTAGCAAAGTTAGGCTTTTAACTTTGGTCCTCTGAGTCACACAACTTATTTGCCTAAACTAGATGGTATGAATGTTCTCTTCCCCCCTGCCCGCCCATTGTGTCAGCCGCCATACTTAAGCAAGATGTGGGATGTTAATTTGATATTTCAATGTTTAAAACATCTAGATTGGGAAATGGTTTATTGATCAGCACAATCTATCTGTAAAACAGTTTGTCAGTGTGAGACCCACTGCATAAGCACCCAAAAAAAACAACAACAATGCCAACAACAAAAAAAAAAAATTGAAACTGAGTTGGAAGTGCATGTTATGCGATGTTGTTTACAGAGATGTTAAAATCTTACCTCACAGATTGTTCATCAACCAAGAAAATGGCATGAAGTACAACATGAACAGCCCAGCATGAAGTTCATGATATAAAACAGATGGGCTTTTAATATAGGAAAAATAGCACAGTAAAAATTTTAACAGAAAATATTAATGAAAATATCTCCCAGTCTTGTTGCTTCATTACACTTTTAGATTTTCAAAAACATAGGCCGTATGCAAGCTACCACACAACATGGCGGGGGGGAAAGCGTACGTGTTGTTTTTCGTTGTATAGTTCTGAGGAAGTAGTTAATGCACTATTTGTATTTCCACTAATGTGAAGATAGTGGAGCTTGAATCAATGACAGTTGCACTTGACAGAGATTTTTTTTCAAATTATAGGGGTACCAGAAAGGGAGGTAAGCGAGCCATGCGGCAGCTGCGTGGCCACCCTGCGGGAGTCATTGGTCTTGGGTCACTGTTTCATTTCTAGCCAGATAGGATTACCAATTATAGTATTTGAAAGTTTCTTATAACATGCCTTAAAATATGATTTGTTCCAAAGACCCACTTTTCCTTTGGCTGTTCTTGTAGAGCTTTGTGTATCTCTACAAAGACAGCATTTCTCCAGTTTTGTTGTGTTTTTTTTTTTAAATGTTGCAACTTTTATTCTTTTAAGCTATGCTCGTGAGAGCAACTGTTTCCTCTAAAACCTTAAAAATAACACACAAAAACTAGTCAAAGCAAACAAACCAGAATCAGATCAAGAGTATTAAACATAATTGCATTGGGTTCCATTTTGTTTTGTTTTTTCCTGTCATCTGTCCCCCCCTCCCCTTCAGAGCATCAAAAAAATTTTGGTGACACTTTCTGTTCTGGTTCTAGCCTCTCCCTAACCCCAGTGCTACAGTTGCCATTACTTTTCTGTGGGAAAACTACTGGTATTTGCTTTCCTGTATAGAATGTTGCCTAAAGATGTCAGCCATTTGGTTGGGGGGTTTTGTGCATGTTTGTTTTTTATTTTAATTTTTTTTTTTACCAGTGTGCCGTCAAAGCACTGGTGAGGCTTTAATTGTGAAACTCCACAACAAAAGCAAATGTTTGACAACTGCAGGAGGCTTTTATCTGCTTTGTTGTGCATCTGTTAATTCTTGATCAGGGTTTGAAGAAAGACTGAAGTGGGTTCTGGAATCAAGCTTAATGCTGTTTGGAGTTTCCTAGGGGTGAATTAATGTATTTCACGGTTAATTGTTGAGCTCTAATACAACTGGCAACTTAAAATGGGGCAACAGTTTGTTTTGTAACAATGTCAGTTGTTTAAACCTTGATGTTTCAAATAAAACAAGAATTGTACATAGAACTCGATGCAAACTCAGCAGTTGTATTTGGAGTTAAATTATTTTAACAAATAAATTTATTTAATGAAACCTCCCTTGCATTTCCTGTATTGTCCATTTTGATTTGATCAAAAAGTTCATCCAAAGCTGACGAGGGTTACCCAGTAACTTCTGACAACGCTGGCAGCGTTGTTTGGTGCCAAATAGTTGACACTATTTGCAGTTCAGCTAAATATTTCTTGCCAAAATGCTCTTCTGTGTAAAAAGCAAATATACTTTCATTTTTATGGAAGGATGTGTGTTGTGATTTAAGTTATAAGCTTCATAAAGAACCATAGCAAAGGGGTTTTTTATTTACTACTTTTCTTAGAGCGATATAGATCGTCAACAATCGGTAAGACTCAGTATTTGATAGGACTCTTGCTATGGCAAGAGAATAATACTTACTGTAAAATATAATAAAATTATGTATGAACTTGGTCAATATACGGTATAGTCAATATGCAGTACTACTTTAATAACATTGAGATTGCAAAGGTTGAAAAAAGGATTGTTTGTTATATCAGCTGTTCAACTAATGAGTGTTTTGCAGGCTTTCAGCACCATACAAAAGGAGTTAGTGCGAGAAAGAACTTTGGATACAATTAGCGTTGCAGAGATTTATAAATGAACAGTTGAGCTAATGCTAACAGGATTACTCTAGCTAATTGTCACTGATCAGCAGTTACATTTCAGTCATGCCAGTATCACTAAAATACCCTGTTTTCAGTAATGATGGGTGCTTGGTGGTCATGTCATGCATGCTGTGAGGAACAAGAAGCCTGAGGCTGGCATATCTTAAAAGCTCCTAGTTCTATGGATAATGTAGAGGGCTGACACATACTGCTAATTTTATGTATTTGATTTGCCCACTTGTTCTGTAAACCAGTTCTAGGGGAACTTTTGCTGATGGGTTCTTGCAGTCCCATTAATTTAGTAATATCCTTTTGTTTTGCCCAAGAGAGTACCTATACAGGGACAACAGGAATTTATTGGGCTCTTTGGAATGATTCAAAAAAATGCCAGCATGCAATGTGCTCTTTTCAAATACTGAACAACTAGAAAACTCTGAATATTGTACTCTTAACAAATGCTGTCTCTGGGCCCAGTTTCAGGGGTTTTTTTGTGGTTTTGTTTGGTTGGGGTTTTTTTGGGTGGGGGTTTTTTGGTGTGTTGGTGGTTTTTTTGTAGCTACTGCAGGAAATTCATTAACTCTGAGAAAGCTTTTTAAAATATTTTTATTGGAAATAGATGTCTTGTTATCAGTCCTCCATGAGTATCAGTCTCACTGGATCACCAATTTTTGGTCACTTTTGTTGCTTGATGAGGGAGTCGCTAGACTATATCTTCGGTCCCAAGCTACCTTCAGTAGCATTCTCTCCCTTGCTGTTTACCTGCTGCCTTTTGCTTTCTTCTCCAGCAACACGGCATCCTTTTTCTGAGAGCAGGAAAATTATTCTGAAATTGTTTTCATTGCTCCATCTGGCTCATGCGAGTGTACTCGGTATGTAGTCATGTCTTCCTTTTGCAGGCACCAACTTGATCATTCAAACATAAATTTCCAGTTTCCACTGGCTCTATTTGGATGCACTAGTGCCCTCGTCAGTCATCTTATTATACATAATTCCCGTTCTGCCATAAAACCTGCAGAAAGACTTTTTCTGTGTTAATTGCAGTCACTGAATTTGCAGAAGTTTTGAGCTGTCAGTTTCTCATCTTTCTTCATGGGGAGGTCAGTTAACGCCTGTGTGAGTACATCTGGTTGTTGCTTATTTGGACTTTGTTGCCTGACCCTCGACAAAACACGTTTTTCTTACCTTCTCACACTGGAGGTAAAAAGTATCAAGTTAGTGTAACATGTAAAATGTCTTTATTTTTTTGCCCCAGCTCCTATAATTACACTCATCATATGGCCTTTTAATATTTTCAAATGGCACTTTTACTCGAAAAGAGACTATAAAAGCACTATCTCAACAGTCAGACTACCTAACTGTATTCAGAATTGTATTTGTGCAAGCTTTACTAGATTTTGTGCCTGTTTGCCTAGCAAAAGCAACCCGGCTTGGGAGCAGGAACTGGTGTTGCCCTGGCTCTTTCTCTGAGTTACAGACCAGGCAGAGCCTACACCGATATTCAGACAGTGGGTTGCATTTACAGGCTGGATTGCAAGTGGGTGGAAGGAAAAGCAATGTTGCTGTGAACCAGGCATCAAGCGGCACTGGAATTGCTAACGGCAAATCTTCATCCCACTCTTCTGGAACTGTTTTTCTCTGTACTTCCAAGCTTGCATGTTTTGGTTTGACTGGAATATGAGATAGTTTGGGGAGCACTGAGAATTTATTTCAGACATTTCATGGTGCAGTGACCACATATGTAGGCAACTGGATAACGTGCCTGCCTGCCCGCTCTTCTAAGGAGCGTTCATGAGGTCGGACAGCCATGTAGGGATCTCACTGAAGAATGGAGAAGTGAAGCAGTTAACTGGAAGGAGTCGAGGGGAATAGGGGTGGATCTAGGTAAAGAGGTGAAAACTGAAAGGTTGTTCAAGAAAAATATGTAGGTAGACTGAGAGAGTGTTACACTGAATGGGACAAATAGAGCATTTATCACAGAACAGTATTAAGAGTATTCCTACACAAAATTCGTATTAGCTAAAGTTAGTCAGTAAATCAGAGAACTGGATCTTAAGAGTAGCCTTCTACAAGACATTTCTTTCAGTTGAAAGAAGTATAAAACTGCTTTTTGTGATGTTGAAGGGAAAGATTCTGAATGCTTGGGGTTTGTTTTTTTTTTCGAGTCATTATACTGTTTGATAACTGAAAGACTAATGTCATGCCCAAATATTTGGGACATGACACCTTATCTTTCCAGTTGTTTTGTTTTTCTAAACTGTTGTACATGCTTTCATCTTACAGTTGAGAATGTACACTAGACTGCAGCTCTTTTGCATATTATATAGGCTTCTTTTTACCATTCACACTCTGTTCTTGCAGATAGAGTAGATAATTGAAATGAATAAAGGTTGCCTGGCACTTTCCAATATGAGCCAAGGTGTTCGGGTTTTTTTATTGTTCTCCAAAATATCTAGCAGAGCTCAAATTTTCTCAGGGTGATTTATCTGTCCCAGATTTGGGGATGATTGCTTGTTCTCTTTTTTTTTTTAATATTAAATAAAATGGTTCAGTAGTTTCTAAGGATAAAACAAAGGAAGATGCATTGTTCTGCATGTGCTAAATTCTTTGAAAACATTATGTTAAGACCTGGCACCTTTCTGGTTTGAACCATTGGGAAATTGCCCTAAAAAAAAACACTATCTCAGGACATGGTTCTAAAGTTATAAGAGTTATAAGCCAAGTTATAAGCCTCTGGAAAATGGTTTACCCAGTATGAAGAGGGATAGAAGTTGGCATCCAAACTCTTCAGCTGCCACTGGATATGCTTTTGGCCCTTGCTAGTTCATATATAGTAACTGCTTTGTGCAAGGCACAGTCCTTGTGCGTATATAAGTACACACTGTGTAGGAGCTGAGAAACGGAGTGGGAAAGAGT
>NW_010556764.1:26181-32111 GCF_000687285.1 Phaethon lepturus
CAAGGGAGGATTTCCAGCTGTAGATCTTAATGTATCTTGTTCAAGAAATAGAAGTCAGCTTTGCTGACAGTAAAGTTCTCTAGGAGCAGATTCAGAGGTGGACTTCATTAACACCAGTGGTAGAGGACTGATTGGAACGCTTGAACATCATAACCTGCCTGACAGCACATGACCAATGCAGTGACACAAGAAAAGCTTTCCAAAAGTGTTAGTGTAATTTTACTTTTAAGTCCTTCTCCTTTTAAGTAAGGCAATGAGTTAACCTTTACAGTATTTGCTGTGTGAGATTTTAATTACAGGAACACAAGTAATTGATTAATGCAAAGAAGATGGGATTCTGCAAAGCAAAGTGGATGACACGTAAGTGTCCTATTGATAGAAAGTAAATGGATGAGGACTCTCAATTCAATTTGAATTAACACACCTCTCAAATTCTCCATGAAGCCTCAAGAGTTATATCTGGTGCTGCTGTAACAGGGTAGGATTCTTTCCAGATCTGTGTATTTCTTTAACTGCTTTTTAGCTGAAGTTTACGCTTTTCCTGTGCGACTCTATCATGGATTTGTTTTGGGGAAGGCAGCCCTTAAAGTGAGCCAGATGCAGTACTGATTTCATATTTAGCTTTGTGTTTTAAGATGGAGGGAGATAACCAAAATATCTTCTAGTTCTGCCTAATTTTTCAGGGGAGAGAGATGGCTGTGAAGATTTGAGGCTTTCCAGAAGTCTTCACAAGAGTTGGCACCTCTTTATTAGGTGAACTCAAGCACCCTTTTTTGATGAAAGTGGTATTTGTGGTTGTTTCTGGGAACGTGCTTATTCAGTCAGAGACCATGAAGTGTGGGGGTGCATTTATAACGTGTTGTCTACTGGTTCCCCTTTTCAAGAGGGGAATGCTATATATGACATGCATGATAGTTTACTCAAATAATCCTTAATCTCTGCATTTGAAGTGAGAGTTAACCTATCAGGTGGACATCCTTAATCCAAGAAGACCACATCCATCTGGAGACAAGTTGTATGAGATGACAGTGTGGAGGGAGCTCTCATCTCTGCTTCAGATCTAAAGCAAAATGCTCATTTTCTGGGTCACTTTTCATGGTGACAAGGAATCTGAATAGTAATAAACATTGCTTTCTCCCCATCAGGAGAAGGCAGCCCCAGTTGCAGAGCCCTTTAGTTTGTCTGGAAACATACATTGGTAAAATTTTCACATTTGTCAGTATGGAGGAAGGATAGTGACAGGGAAGATTTACTGCTGATCAAGGTACATGGCTCTTCACCCTTGCCAAGTCACCTCTGCCATTGGGTGAGCATCCTGTTCTCATGTTCAGCTTTTTTCCTGTATGGAAAACTACTTGTTTCACAAAGGACAAGAGAGATTCTTCCCTCTCTTTTTTCTTTATCTTGTCTTGTCTTTGCACATAGCAGCCACTCTGTGTTTTTGAATCAATAGTTCATGGCAGAAGCTGCTTATCCCTTGCTCTCGGGAGACATTCTGACTCAGAAATGTACAGAGCCTATGTATCACTAAAACTATAAACCTTGTTTATATGTGGCATAGTTTTCCAAGAAATGATGAAGGTCACATTTTTTAAAAGTTTGTGATGCTGCTGCCTCATTAGAAGTTTTCACTTGTTCCAAATTTTGGCATGTTTTTCTAAAATTTAAAAAACAAACAAACAAAAACCCCAAACAGTAAAAACTAAGCAAACAAGATAGAAAATAATCTAAGCCTAATTCAGGTTTCCTCATCTTGGTAACTCCCACAAAAAAAAAAGTTTCAGCTACTATTTCTTACCTGTATGTATCCAGGAACATATAAATACAAATAAAAAGAAGGGAAAAGAGAAGACTTGGCGGGGGGGGTGGGGATGCTCACTGACTTTGAGTGGCGATCTCAATAATCTGTAAAGATCTCTGAACAAGTATTAAAAGAAGGAGATGGAAACAGGTGATCACTCTGGGCTTAATGGTAGTAATGATAAGAAAAGTTCAAGAAAAAAGAAAGTTCACCGTTCTCTATCCATACAAGTCTCCCTGTAAGGAAGTGCTTGAATGAACAGTGAGTGTCTGTCACATCATACATGTGCTTGGTGACAATCAGCATGCTCCAGCAATGATACTGGGAGCACCAAGAAAGCTGGATTAGCATTGCAGCAGCTGCTAGATTCAACTTCTTTAGCAAAGCTTCCCTGCAGACCACAGCTGGGACTTAGTATGTTTAGAAACACACAGCTACTTTAACTGATCCATGTCATTGCTCTTAAACCTGCATTTTCCTTAAAAAAAAAACAAACCAGAAAAACCCTTCAGGTGCTGTCCATAGTGCAGGAGGGCTGGGGTGCCACCTTTCTCTGCAAGGTGTTGGTCAGGAACTGCAGAACCTGAGCATGCTCAACACTCGCTCTGCCTTGAGAAGCCACCATGGAGGATGTTTCCAGATAAGCTGGGCTGATCGGGCTGCCATGATTTCAGAGGTCACTACTCTGCCACCCTGTGAGAGGGGTATGGCCCCAAAATATCTCTTCTACTGGATTTCTTCTGGATCTAAATTCTTAACCGGTGCTGTTTTCCGTCACGTCATCCAATACACGTAGTAACTGACTGATCCAAAGATCACCTAGTAGCTCTTTTTCCTCTGTGTAAGAAATAATCTTTGAGATCAGCCCTCTTAGACTAATTAAGCAGACATCCCCTCTAATCCCCTTAGAGTGGACCTCCCATTACCCTGGCTTTGTGTGGACAGGCTCCATAAAAGCTCTGGCCATTGCCTGGTTGGTGAAGCAACCAGGTACTGGCCAAGGTTAACATGCTGCCAAAGGTGTTAGGATGCTTGGATGCATTAATTTTGCTGAGTTGCACCAAGAGCAAAGCAGCTTGATGCCCCAGAGTGTGATGTCCTGCTTGTGTTGGTTTCTAGTGCTATGAAATGCCTGCAATGCTGCACTGCAGGTGCATTTCTAGCTGGCTTTCTCCAGGATGTGCCTCCTGCACTCCACCCTGACAACAGCCTTAAAAAAACCCTCGTGCTGCTACCTGCAGTTGAGCTGCAGATCACGCCACCTCACAGGGTGGCTCAGGCCCTGGCCCTTGGCATGCCTCCACTGTGTCCAAGCCAGACCTGTAGTGTCCTGGTGCTGGAAATGGTATGTCACCGTCCCGGGGGACCCTCTCCAGAGGGACACATCAAGCGAAATGCAGAAATCAGTTCTGAGAGGTGTTCATGGTGTGTGAAGACAACTTGGCCATTTGCAAATCACTGAAGGCGTTGGAGGTGATAGAAAACCTTGTGTCAGGGTAGCACATAGGATGTTTTACCTCCCTCTGAATGTCTCTACGTCTCTATCTTAGGTTCTTCAAAGGATGGTGTATCTCTTACCTGCCCATCTCTCAATAGGCACAAGTTAACTGCTGTTCCTGGCAAAACACTCTCTGTTGGCTATTCTAGTACTGACCGAAGCAACTAGCAGAGCGTGCAACAGGAGTTTTCCCTGTAGTTAATGGAACAGTCATGGAGACCAGAGGGTTTCTGAGGCTCCTACAGAAGAGCCAAATTAAAATCTAGTGAAACTTGGCAAGGCTCCTCATCTCTTGATTACAATACAACAGTGTTTAAAACATTCTGCCAGGACCAGTCAAATGCTGATGGTAAAAACAGGCTTTTGAAGGCCTATCTTAAAAGTCTGTACGAAATTAAATATCCTGGTAATATCTGTGGAACATTTCTAAGGAAGTAATAGTTGGTCCTCAGTTAAAACAAAGTCAGTTTCCAGCTAAGACTGATTTTTCTGACTTCTTTCTTCTGCACAACTATTGTAAAAAGACTTTGGAAAAGGTGAGCACTTGGTTTTCCATTAGCTGAGTACCTCAAAGGTGAGTTAAACTCAGGACCCCAGGGGGAAAGCATCTCAAATGACTTGTCCTTCCCAGCTCTCCCTGTTGGAGCACGGAGACACATTTGCACACATTTCATGTTCAAGTCTGGGAATAAGAAATCCTCTACTCTACATATACTTAATAGACCCTTTACTAGTAATTTATCTGGACACACATATGACCTTTATCATCAGCCTTTTGTTTTAATGGGCTAACAATCACTTGCAGTGAAATTAGTTTAAAAAACACGATTTTTTGGCTTATCTTTGTTGGGTTTATAGTCTATATTTATATCACGCTCTAAGGCAATGATCTTTAAACTCTTGAGCAAAATTGATGCGTTACATCCTCATTTCACGCTTACAGAAAGGAAGTCGTAGAGACAGTTACTCACCCAAAGCGGTGCTCCATGGCACAATGGATACCCAAACTCATGTCTCTGCACAAAATTCCCTCCTGTAGTAACAATAAATGACAACAAAAATTAAACTCTGAAACTAAAGGAACTTGAAAACCTGCTTTGCTTTTAAGTGTATCAACATACACAGAGTGTAGGCAACAGGGGAGGAAAGGAAGTCTGTATTATTTTTGTTTATTTATAAAAAACCTCAGAGCTTCAATCTTTCTTCATCCCTTGTTTGAATAATCTCAATGAAGTAAAAAGTAGCTCTGTAAGTCTTGTACTTATAAAAATAATCTGGGTAAACATAAAATCTATTCCAGTCCTTTTAGTGCTGTATGTGGCAAAGGAGACAAAAAGCATTTCAAGCGCTCAAATGGGGAATCTCCTGGAAAGAGACGACCTGAACAGAGCCGGCCTTTGTGATGCCAGGGAAACAGGAGGTCAAGCTTAGTAAATGGGCTAGAATTGTTTTACTATAAGGTCTGTTATAATCTGTGAAGGGTGCATTTGTTTGTAACAGCACATTTCTGTTCACAAATGTAATGGTCAGAGGGAATATAAGATGCTTTGCCATGGGTGGGTCTTCACGTTCTGGCTTGGTGGATGGGAAAGGAGGAAGCAAGGAGGGAACTCATCTCTTGCACGTGTCTTGGTTCTAGACATTGAATGCTTTTCCTGATCCATAAGTGGTGGGGGAGAAGGAAAAAACAGAGCAATGCTTTATGAGCCCGATCTTGAAGGCTACATACATAAAAGCAAGCTTGCCAGTCTGTTTGGTGGCATGGTGATGAATAGCAAGCTCCTCTGGGGACTCTCCAGCCCTTACCCAGGGAGGCAGATCTTCCTACAGCCAATTATTTAAGCAGTGAGTGTGGTGCACTCCAGCTTACGAGTGTACGGGATGCCCTGAATGGACTGAGGAAATAGTGATTCCAGACAGACTTCGGTTGTCATGCAAAACCCAGGAGAAATGTGGGGGAAAAGTTTGCAATAATAGTAACTGCTTTTACTGATAGAGAAATTTGCAGCTGGAGATGGAGCAGTAGGAAAACAGCTACAGGAGAGAAGTCAGCATGTGAACTTCCCCCACAGAAACGGTGGCAATCGAACCAAATCCACCAAAAAAAACCCCTAAATGTTCTTTCTTTCCTAAAGAGGAAAGCAAAAATGATAGCTGAAATGCCTGTTCTCACCATCAAAATCGCCCATGTCTGAGAGCTGCTCTGAAGGGTCCTTGTGAGGTGATTCGAGCAGGCAGTTTCCACTGGCACATACGTATAGGGAAACCCTTTCTTAGAGCTGCTAAAAACAATTCTTCAAAAAAAAAATTTTTTTCAGGCTGAGGCCAGCTGTCATCTCCTACTAAAATCAGTTTGCCTGAAATGACCTCCAAGGGGGGGAAAAAAAAAAAGGAAATTGAATCTTGTTTCAGACCTGCACACCTTTGAGTTGGGCAAGGAGGAGGAAGGCACACACAGAAGTGTCTTCGCAGATGAGGCCATCAAAGAGGTGAGGTACGACTGACCCTCCCAAGGAAGGGTTTGGCCCCGGCCTGAGCAGAGAAGGTAAAGAGATAAAGAGGAGGAAACACCAGAGGGGCCGCAAGGTCCCGGCAGGCCAATATGGAGGCCTCCCGCCCCCTCTGCCGGGA
>NW_010556764.1:32142-39695 GCF_000687285.1 Phaethon lepturus
CTGGTAGCAGGCCTGGCCGCGGCGCGGAGACACAAGGACATGGCCTCCTCCCCAGGACTGCCTGTTCACCAGGCCATAACCGCCGGGGCCCCTACTCTCTGCTGGTGGGAGAAGACTGGCAGCCAGGTCTCTGCTCCTCCGTCCACACCAGCCCTCGGCACTTTTGTGGGACGCAGGCTAACGTGCCGCCTTGCGATGAAAGCCTCATCTGCCAAATACAGTTTTGTCTGTGACTTGTTAAGGGAAGGTTGCGGTCAGGGAGGCTCTTGTACCTGCAGCCCGAGCACGCTACCCGGTTGTTCTGCCAAGTGTGCTGGTGCGTCCTGGCTTCCTTCTTCTTCCTCAGTGAAGGGAGACCTTTGGTTTTCAGGTGAGAGAATGGGTACAGGCACGAAAACCTGCGCTCATCACCTACCACACAGGCAATAATTCTTAGAAACTGGAAGCAGCGAAACACAGTCTCCCCATTCGACCATCTTCAAAAGGAGTCAGCGGGGGCCTCCCTAAGAGGGTGACAGGAGCTGGACTTTGTGTTCCTTTTCTCCTCATATTTTCAAGCTAAAAGCAGCTTTCAGCCTCACAGACTCTGTCCCTCTCATTTAGACGGCTGATAAGTTTTAGTGGCAACGTGCTCTCTCTCCTTTCCCTGCCCAACGGCTTTTGAATGACTCGTTCCAGCCAGGGAGATGTTCCTTTAGCGTTTATGGTGAGCATTGCCAGTGCTAGCTGAGATTCATGGCGCCGAGGCAGCATTGATGGGATGCAAGGTCGCGCGGTATATCTTTTTCCTGATTGTGTACAGCTTTTGGAAGCAACTTCCTTCTGCCGGTGCTTGATGTGAATTTGAAATTCGCTTCCAGTGCCTGTTCTGCAGGCATTTAAAATCCACTGTTTTGTGAACCCTCCTGCTGGTTGTCTTTCTGGGTAGGAAACATGCCATACGTCTTTGCAGCCTGACCTCCCCTCTGCGAGCCTCTTCCATGGCCATGGGACGGGAAGTATCAAGCATCTCCCACCTGGAGCTGCCCTGGACATTCATGAACACAGACCAGGTGATCTCCCAGTCTCCGAGGCTGGTTGTTGGACTCTTTGCCCAGCTGTAAGCGCAGGAAATACTACTGCTTGTGCCGGATGGGGAATGTGCTCAGGTGCTTCAATGAAATGCCAGCCTACTTATACCACAGAAACCTGCTAAGGAGTTTATCTCCCCACCGTTCCCCACTCTGTTCCGAGCTGGGCGCCGTGCCCTGCTGGGGCCCTCTTCAGCACTAACAGCTTTGGGACGCGGTCAGCAAAAATCACCCAGCAGAAGAGCTCACTGGCACTGCCAAACCTGTTGTTCCCACTCACCCAGTAAGGCTACTCAAGGCACCAAAATGGCAAGAGCTGGCAAAAGATGTTTCTGATCATCAACTGAAACAGGCAGGAGACAAAGGAGGAGGGAAAAAGGATTCATTTTAATGCAGCGAGAGGTGAGGAATTGGGTATACTCTCCTTCCAAACTGGCAACAGTGATTAATAGAGCTGTTAATGACCTGGAACAGAACAGTGTGGGGGCAGAACAGGCTGGTAGAAAAATATACAGCTAGCTTCACAAATACCAGGGAAAACTGGGGGGGCTCTGGTGCTAACTGGGAAAACTGAATACCTAGCACAATGGTGGGTGGAGCTCCTTTTTGAGGCTCACATGGAAAGGGATGACTTGAAACTTTTCGTCATATACGGACTATATGTCCTAAACTTACTCAAGCACTTTGATCCAGCCATCATTGTACTCTATTGTGTTCAATAACCTGGCCTCAAAAAAGACAGCAAATGTGAAAATTGACAAACTAATGAGTTTCTTTATAAATTTATTGTACCCCACACTTGAAATACCGTAGAGCATTTTCAGCATGCCATTTCACAGCATACATCAGAAACAGCAAAGCGAGACAGAGACAAGGAGGATTAGAGATACACAAAACTTCTGCAGTCAGCAGTGAACAAATGAGAATTCTTCAAGTTGGAGATGAGACTAACACGATGAGACTAAAGAGGTGAAGATGTGACAACTGGCGAGTTGTACAGCAAATGTAGATCCAGCGAGTCCATGCACCTTTTCATAACAACACCAAAAGGGAAAACATCTGAAGGCAGAATAAATACAAGGCAGTGGAGCTTACTGCATGTGATAACTACAGTCAAGAAACTGGTAATACTGAAGTGGATACAACACTTAAATTGATAATGAGAAGGAGGAATAAAAGCACAGTAACACTCATAATACTCCAGAGCTGCCCAAACCAATCTCTCGAAAATTCAGTAGCCACTGCTGGAAACAGGGGAAAAGACAAAGCGCATTAAATGCTCTGTCTCGGGTGGGACGGTCCAGTGGAGTCAGTCAAATGTACATTATATGCTGATGCCAGGAATAGCACCTGACCCTCCCTGGTGACCTCCTCGCCCAGTGACAGCACAGGTATGGTACAAATGTGATGAACAGAACCTGAAGGAGAGCAAAAGTCCTTCCAGGAGCACTGAAATGTGCTCGATCTGGATCCTTTAAGGAAAAGTAACTTGTTTTCAGAGGCACTAAGGCTGAGTGCCCTAGCTCATTCTGGAAACACAGTTGCTGCTTTGCATTTAATCCTGCTATTATTAACAATCAAAATACTCTGCCAGCTGGTGGGTATCTGGCAACCTGTGCATCTGAGTCAGATCTCCATGCAGTGCCCGCTCTGAGCTGGCTCCAGTGCCAAAGCCATCTCCTTGCTGGAAACCTCCACAGAGGAGCCAGCCAGAGGACAGACTGCAGGTCCGCTGGCTGAAAGAGAAGTTTCTTGTGAGCAGGTTGGCGCAGTGCTGGCTGCGCGCTCCATGCCTGTCCTCGCACAGCCCTCACAGCCGGGCAGTGCCCTCGGCAATGCTTGGGTGGGAGCCCACCGGCGGCAGCAGCCGAGCCAGAAGGCAGAGGTTTCCCGGGCACCCCTGACACAAATGCCCCATCGCTGTGGAGGTCTTGCGTAACGGTGCATCGCAAGCAGCCTGAGATGCTTGTGCCCTGGCAGCTGCATCGCTGCCTGCATGTCCTGCCTGCAGCACCTCCTGCCTCTGTGTTTCCATGGGTGTTGGAGTCAGAGGAGAATGGGACCACAAAGCACACACCAATGCAAAGAAAGGCACAGAAAACCAATGGCAAACCTTTAAATTACAGAGATGTTCAGAGTCCTTGTGTCTGGCTTGCTCAACAAAAGGCATATTTTTTGCTATAAGATACTGCCACGTAACATTAACTGCGTTGGGGGGGAGGGATGGGGAACTGGCTGTACCGTATCATTAAGATCGGGTGTTTTTTTCCTGGGGTGCACATCCCTCATCTTGTACTTAAAGTTAAAGCTGATGGGAAATTGGTGACTGTCTCCTGAGTGTAGCAATAAGTCTTAGAGTATGAAAAAGTAAAACATCTTAAAATTCATCTGAAAATATTCAAGCATTTGCACACAAGAAGCTGGAAAGCTCACTGCCAACCCATTCTGTAAGCTGATCTCCAACAAGAGCAGCAAAACGCGTCTAAGTCATAAATGCAGCTTCTTGGTAAAGAGGCGCTGTGCCTGGCTGGGACTTACTCTAATGTATGCCATATGCAAAAAGCAACGCTGACCCTGCGTGCCAAAAAAAAGAGGCTCATTTGAGCCTCATGTTACAATGGTATGCTTACAGGCAAATACAGATAATTTCTCTTGATTGTTACTATTTGCTTTACCAGCTGTCCCTCAAAGCACTGGAGCAGATAATCTGAATAGTTTGGTAGCAGTTGTTGCAAAATCATTGCTACCCAGTTGGCTGGGATTAACAGCAAGCAAAGATCAACCTTGCTGCGTGAAGGTAGGCTGACCATCATCTCAGATGTCCCCCCGGGCGGTTGTCTCTGGCTCTGCAAGGAAGAAGGGCTTTATGGTGGGAGTGGGGAGTGGTGTGAGGAGTACGTGTCTCTGCAGGGAGGGGGTTGGCAGCACCTGGCCTATTCCCAGTGATCCCACCAGCGCAAAATGGTGGGCAAATACAGGCAGGCACAGCTCTCTTTGCAGGATGGGGAGCATTGTGGTGAATTCCTGATATCAGTAATTTAAACACTGCCACCCTAATAGGTGCTGCAGGAGGATACTGGCTAGGATGGCAGCCAATGCCAACCAGCACCTCAGGGCAAAAGTGCCCCAGAGAAGTGCTTCAGCCCAAATGGTAAATCAGAAATTGATGCTGCCTCTATTTCACTATGAGACTGCATGAGTCCTTCAGTGTGTTGCTGGCAGAGGATGAGCAGACGGTCAAGGAAGGCATCCTGACCCAACTTCAACACGTCGAAATAACCCACGAATTTACTGCCTGTGAGCTGCGCTTCCCCTTGCAGCATAGAGTGGCATTTGCCGAGGTACAGGGAGAGGACCGGTGGTACCCAGCACCATATGGCCTCAAACGAGCCAGAATTAAGAGGAGGTGGTGTGGTGGTGCCGTTGTGAAGCAGCAGCTTTGCTGATTGCATTTTTTAAACTCAAGTTCCCACCATGTTTCACTCAAATCTGGATGAGATGATGCATTAAAAATAGCACTGTGTACAGAAACAGGCGAAACAGCAGGGTTAGCCGCACACGTTGCTTTTGCTCCTGCAAGGATGGGAGTGTCGTATTCAATGTACTGGTAGAAAAGCTGGGTTTAGCACAAACACCCTGACTTCCTCCCTTTGAACCCATTCTGTCTCCTTCCATTCCCATCTCCAAAATACTTTAAAAAGATGCTTAAGAAGTCATTTTTCAGGAAGAGGAAATTAATTCTGAATGAAAAAAGCACACCATCACTTCTGCTATTCAAGCACAACAGGGTGACTTAACTACTGTTCCAGCAACTTGTGTAGTTAAAGCAAAACCTAATTATTTCCTTCTACCTCTAACTCCAGCTTCATGTCTTGGAGTTAAAATAGACAAAATGAGCCACTTTTCAGGAGAGAACTTTGTACCACTGGAAAAATGTGCCTGGCAATCTCCTCAAAATCATCATCATTTTTATTACAACGTTCATGTTTGTTTTCCCTTTCCCCTTTGTTAAACGTTTTAGGCAGCTCAAATGAAGCCCTTGCCATCAAACCAGCCTTTTAACTGTAATGACATAAATTGCATTGTTCTCTTGGGCTCGCAGCACCCAGTTATTAAATCTAACCATGGGAGCTTGGCAAATCTTTTCATACGTGAGACAGCTGTTTCCTTTCTCCCCTGCCTCTGCCCTCCACTCCTTTTTTTGCCTTACATGAGCTCAACGTGTTCTCTGAGGGACGTATGGCACGCAAAACCCTTTGCCTATGGTGCTCTGTGCAGAGCCATGGGTCTTCCTGAAACACGTGGTGCCCATGTGGGGTACAGACTGGCTCTTGGTCCCCTGCACCCCTCCAGAAGCACAAGCTGAGGTGCCCAGAGTGATTTCACAGCACAGAACTGACCAAAGCACCATGACTTACACAGCCACCTCCATCACCCAGGGGCAAATCCGGGCTCCTGCCACCAGGGCACCTTGTCTCAGTGCAGTGCAGCTCCGGGACCAGCCGTGCCGGTGCTTGGAAAATGCTGCCAAGAGTCTGTGCTCGGTTAAACAGTCCCAAGCATTTCTTTGTTCTCCTCAGCATCTGTTGAAAGCATTTTGACTTGTGTTTGTTCAGCATGGTTATCTGCCCAGGTTGGGCTACCCTGGGAAAGCCATCAGTTTGCAGAAGATGTAGTTGTGCGTACCCTGCTTCAAAGGGCACTTATTTTCATCCTTAACTTGCCCTGCCATCAATGGCAATTTTCACACTGTGCACAGTTATTCAATGACAATACTCTAATGCAGGCTAAAAGATTGTTAATTTGCAATCAGTGCTGTTTACCGTACACATGAAAATGGTAACACGTCCATCACGTACTTCCCCTCGGGATGGACGTCTCCCACGGGGATGCATGGCACGTGGCCCTGGTTGGCGCTGGTGCAGCAGCGTGAGCTGGCCGGTGCACAGGCCACTCCTGGATATCCTTGTCCCCATGTGGCCTCAGGACAACCTGCCAGATGGATGAACATGCCTGGAGACACTGACCTGCTCCCCACTGCCGTCTTTTCCCTGTGCTGCTGCTGCATCGCTGCCAGGTGGTCAGGAAATGGATGGTTTGCGTCCATCACAGGAAGCCCCATGCTCCCAGCCAGCATCACCCGGAGGGCATCGTCTGCAGGTTCAGTGAAGCAATCAAGGAGCCCTGTGACTGGTTTGGGCCTCTTTGCAATGAAAACAATTCAACCTAAAGACAAAGCCTATTTTTCTTCAGTAAGCTCTGGCATAAACAGAGTCTTCTCTCCTGATGAACTTTTTTCTGTGCAACAGCAACCAAAAGAAAAAGAAGAGCACTTAAATGGGATTTGTTAGTAGACAAACAAGGCTAAACAGCTTAAGTTGTGGAAATAGAAGTCTCTGTGTTCATATCTTAGAGCAAAGAGATGCCTGAATGTCCATATCAGGGGTAAGTGTTCCTGTGAGGTATATTTGCTGGCGTTGCAGTGTGGAAAGACAGGCACTGCAACCCTCTGCCTCAACAAGCAAAACATACCTGTGCTCGGAAGGGAGGGAACTGTTTTTCCTCCTGAGTTTTAGAAAGCGAGTTTTGAAACAGAGATCAGAGATGGTAGTAATGGCAAGGGAAATGCACCTCCCTTGTGGCTTAGCTGGACAAAAGGAGAAGCAGCATTAAGCGATTCTGCCTTGGGAAAGAGAGGGACGGACAGGACCACACGTTTACACAGATGCCATCCCCACCCCAACACATGCTCTCTCCCCAAATACTGAATGGCACAAGTAATAGAAAAGGAATAATGAATATTTCCTGGCCACTGGAAATGGCCACCCAATTGTTGTGCTCACCTGCCCCAGCTGTGGCACAACATATGGGGCACAAGCACCACTGTTGCTGGTCTCCCTCCACCTCTAGCATGGGAGCCATGGGGTGGGGAGTGGGGAGAGGCAGTGGTAGCTGGTCCTCTGAGGAAGGGTGGAGAAAGCCCTTTTGGTGGGAGATGTGGTGGTCGGAGGCCATCTTGGGCTTAGTGACCATGACATGATAGAGTCTTCAATTCTTGGTGAAGTAAGGAGGGGGTCAGCAAAACCACTACCATGGACTTCCAGAGGGCAGACATCGGCCCGTTCAGGTCATTGGTTGAGAGAGTCCCTTGGAAGAGAGTCCTGAAGGGCAAAAGGATCCAGGAAGGCTGGACATTCTTCAAGAAGGAAACCTTAAAGGTGCAGGAGCAGGCGGTCCCCATGTGCTGCAAGATGAGCTGGCAGGGAAGACAACCGGCCTGGCTGAACAGGGAGCTTTTGCTGGGACTCAGGGAAAAAAAGAGAGTTTATCACCTTTGGAAGAAGGGGCAGGCAGCTCAAGAAGAGTACAAAAATCTTGTTAGGTCATGCAGAGAGAAAATTAGAAAGGCAAAAGCCCAGCTAGAGCTCAATCTGGCCATGGTTGTAAGGGGTAACAAAAAAAATGTTTTTACAAACATATTAA